>NC_135982.1:26681892-26729392 GCF_053455715.1 Rhinoraja longicauda | reverse complement strand
TCATAAACCAACACCAAACAGAAAAGAAACATCTATCACAGTGAGTCTCCTCCAGTCACCTCCTCACTGTGATGGAAGGCCACAATGTCTTTTATCTTCCCCTGCCGTCTTCTCCCGCGGTCAGGCTGTTGAAGTTGCCGCGCTCCAGGCCGCGCCGGACGGTGAAAGGTCCGCGTCGGGCCGACCCAAGCCCCGCGATCCGGGGCGGGCGAAGACGCTGCCGCTGCACGTGGGGGCGGTCGTGGCTTCCCCACTTTCTATAGCAGTGACTAGTGGGGTACCGCAAGGCTCAGTGCTGGGACCCCAGCTATTTACAATATATATTCATGATTTGGACGAGGGAATTGAATGCAACATCTCCAAGTTTGCGGATGACACGATGCTGGGGGGCAGTGTTAGCTGCGAGGAGGATGCTAGGAGGCTGCAAGGTGACTTGGATAGATTAGGTGAGTGGGCAAATGCATGGCAGATGCAATATAATGTGGATAAATGTGAGGTTATCCACTTTGGTGGCAAGAACAGGAAAGCAGACTATTATCTGAATGGTGACCGATTAGGAAAAGGGGAGATGCAACGAGACCTGGGTGTCGTGGTACACCAGTCATTGAAAGTAGGATTTAGCTATGGGCACTCGCATGGGCCCTAGCTACGCCTGCCTCTTTGTCGGGTACGTCGAACAATCCCTGTTCCAGACGTACACTGGCCCCATCCCCGAACTCTACCTCCGCTACATCGACGACTGCATTGGTGCTACCTCTTGCACCCATGCAGAACTCACTGACTTTATACACTTCACCTCCAATTTCCATCCTGCCCTTAAATATACCTGGACTATCTCTGACATCTCCCTCCCGTTTCTGGACCTCACCATCTCCATCGCAGGAGAAAAACTAGTGACTGACATTTATTACAAGCCCACCGACTCGCACAGCTATCTGGACTACATTTCTTCCCACCCGGTCCCCTGCAAAAAGTCTATCCCCTACTCCCAATTCCTCCGTCTACGCCGCATCTGCGCCCGGGATGAGGTGTTTCACACTAGGGCTTCCGAGATGTCCTCGTTTTTCAGAAAACGGGGCTTCCCCTCCTCCATTATAGACGAGGCTCTCACTAGGGTCTCTTCTACATCCCGCAGCTCCGCTCTTGCTCCCCATCCCCCCACTCGCAACAAGGGCAGGATCCCCCTCGTTCTCACCTTCCACCCCACCAGCCAGCGGATCCAACATATCATCCACCAACATTTCCGTCACCTACAACAGGACCCCACCACTGGCCATATCTTCCCATCCCCTCCCCTCTTTGCGTTCCGCAGAGACCGTTCCCTCCGCAACTCCCTGGTCCACTCGTCCCTTCCTACCCAAACCACCCCAACCCCGGGCACTTTCCCTTGCAACCGCACGAGATGCAACACCTGTCCCTTTACCTCCCCCCTCAACTCCATCAAAGGACCCAAACATTCTTTCCAGGTGAGACAGAGGTTCACCTGCACCTCCTCCAACCTCATCTATTGCATCCGCTGCTCTAGATGTCAACTCATCTATATCGGCGAAACCAAGCGCAGGCTCGGCGATCGCTTCGCTGAACACCTGCGCTCGGTCCGCATTAACGCAACTGATCTCCCGGTGGCCCAGCACTTTAACTCCCCCTCCCATTCCCAGTCTGACCTCTCTGTCATGGGCCTCCTCCAGTGCCATAGTGAGGCCCGCCGGAAATTAGAGGAGCAGCACCTCATATTTCGCCTGGGCAGCTTGCGGCCCGGTGGTATGAACGTCGACTTCTCCAACTTCAGATAGCTCCTCTGTCCCTCCCTTCCCCTCCTCCTTCCCAGATCTCCCTCTATCTTCCTGTCTCCACCTTTATCCTTCCTTTGTCCCACCCCCGACATCAGTCTGAAGAAGGGTCTCGACCCGAAACGTCACCCATTCCTTCTCTCCCGAGATGCTGCCTGACCTGCTGAGTTACTCCAGCATTTTGTGAATAAATTGAAAGTAGGCATGCAGGTGCAGCAGGCAGTGAAGAAAGCGAATGGTATGTTGGCATTCATAGCGAGGGGGTTTGAGTTTAGGAGCAGGGAGGTTCTGCTGCAGTTGTACAGGGCCTTGGTGAGACTACACCTGGAGTATTGCGTACAGTTTTGGTCTCCTAATCTGAGGAAAGACATTCTTGCCATAGAGGGAGTACAGACTGGATGGACTCGGCTTGTACTCGCTGGAATTTAGAAGATTGAGGGGTGATCTTATAGAAACTTACAAAATTCTTAAGGGGTTGGACAGGCTAGATGCAGAAAGATTGTTCCCGATGTTGGGGAAGTCCAGAACAAGGGGTCACAGTTTAAGGATAAGGGGGAAGTCTTTTAGGACCGAGATGAGAAAGTTTTTTTTCACACAGAGAGTGGTGAGTCTGTGGAATTCTCTGCCACAGAGGGTAGTTGAGGCCAGTTCATTGGCTATATTCAAGAGGGAGTTAGATGTGGCCCTTGTGGCTAAAGGGATCAGGGGGTATGGAGAGAAGGCAGGTACGGGATACTGAGTTGGATGATCAGCCATGATCATATTAAATGGTGGTGCAGGCTCGAAGGGCCGAATGGCCTACTCCTGCACCTATGTTCTATGTTTCTATACCAACTCATAACCTATTACAAAGCCAGCACGGTGGCTCAGCGGTCGAGTTGCTGCCTCATGGCGCCAGATCTGCGGTGTAATCCTGGTTTCAATCCTGGTTCGATCCTGACCATGGGCACTGTCTGTACGGAGTTTGCACCTTCTCCCCGTGACCTGCGCGGGTTTTCTCCGGGTGCTCCGGTCTCCTCCCGCACTCCAACGCTGCACAGGGTGGTCGGGTGGGCAGGAAGGAACTGCAGATGCAGGTTTGGGCCGAAGACAGGCACAAAGTGCTGGAGTAACTCAGCGGGTCAGGCAGCATCTCTGGAGGGAAGGAATGGGTGACGTTTCGGGTCGAGACCCATCTTCAGACTGATGTCAGGGGAGGGGGCGGGACGGAGATGGAATGTAGTCAGAGACAGTAAGACTAGTGGGAGAACTGGGAATGGGGAGGGGATGGAGAGAGTGGGAAAGCAAGGGCTATCTGAAGTCAATGTTCATACCGCTGGGGTGTAAGCTACCCAGGCGAAATATGATTTATTCACAAAATGCTGGAGTAACTCAGCAGGTCAGGCAGCATCTCGGGAGAGAAGGAATGGGTGACGTTTCGGGTCGAGACCCTTCTTCAGACTGATGTCGGGGGTGGGACAAAGGAAGGATATAGGTGGAGACAGGAAGATAGAGGGAGCTCTGGGAAGGAGGAGGGGAAGGGAGGGACAGAGGAGCTATCTGAAGTTGGAGAAGTCGACGTTCATACCACTGGGCTGCAAACTGCCCAGGCGAAATATGAGGTGCTGCTCCTCCAATTTCCGGCGGGCCTCACTATGGCACTGGAGGAGGCCCATGACAGAGAGGTCAGACTGGGAATGGGAGGGGGAGTTAAAGTGCTGGGCCACCGGGAGATCAGTTGCGTTAATGCGGACCGAGCGCAGGTGTTGAGCGAAGCGATCGCCGAGCCTGCGCTTGGTTTCGCCGATATAGATAAGTTGACATCTAGAGCAGCGGATGCAATAGATAGAAGCAATAGACCAGGCGAAATATGAGGTGCAGAGGTAATGATCAAGGTTAATTGGCTTCGGTAAAATTGTAATTGGGTTCGATCCTGACTACGGGTGCTGTCTGTACGGAGTTTGTACGTTCTCAGAGTGACCACTGCCTCACAGCGCCAGAGACCAATGATCAATCCTGACCACGGGTGCTGTCTGTACGGAGTTTGTACGTTCTCAGAGTGACCACTGCCTCACAGCACCAGAGACCCATGATCAATGGGTTCGATCCTGACTACGGGCGCTGTCTGTACGGAGTTTGTACGTTCTCAGAGTGACCGCATGCGTTCACAGCACCAGAGACCCATGAGCAATGGGTTCGATCCTGACCACGGGCGCTGTCTGTACGGAGTTTGCACCTTCTCCCCGTGACCTGCGTGGGTTTTCTCCGGGTGCTCCGGTTTCCTCCCGCACTCCAAAGACGTGCAGATTTGAAGGTTAATTGGCTTTGGTAAAAAGTGTAAAATTGTCCCTGGTGTGTGGGATAGCGCTAGTGTGCGGGGATCGCTGGTCGGCGCGGACTCGGTGGGCCAAAGGGCGCTGCATCTCCAAAGTCCAAAGTCGATTAAAACTATTTTTACTCCGTGTTTCTGTGGTGACCGCCCCCGTTCCAATTTACTGTAACTAAACCATCTGCTGACGAGGAGATCCAGCCATAGGTCAGGTCTTTCCACAGACCCAGAGTCATCTCATTCTGGGAAAGTATTGGAGGGGTTAGAGTGTAATTATAGGAAACTCTTCAAATTGATGTAGTAGATTTTTTTTTAAATAGAAAAGGCGCAGCGAAGGAAATGATTTGCAAGTAAACCAAGCAGATAATTACTTGTCTGGACTGGATAAGACTGCAGCAAAAGGTTTATATAGGTCAGGAGTTGGCCGAAGATTCAGGACCCAGGGTTTTAGTTTAGCTTGGTTTAGAGATACTATGTGGAAACAGGCCCTTTGGAACTCTGGGTCGTACCGACCAACGATCACCCATGCACTAGTTCTATCCTACACACACCAGGGGCCATTTATCGAAGCCAATTAACCTACAAACCTCTGGGGAAAAAACTGCAGATGCTGGTTACAATCGAAGGTCGACATACAATGCTGGAGTAACTCAGTGGGTCGTGCAGCATCTCGGGAGAGAAGGAATGGGTGACGTTTCGAGGTCCTCGAAACGTCACCCATTCCTTCTCTCCCGAGATGCTGCACGACCCGTTGAGTTACTCCAGCATCGTGTGTCAACCTACAAACCTGCACGTATTTGGAGCGCTGGAGGAAACCGGAGCACCCGGAGAAAACCCACCCGGTCCCAGGGAGAACGTTCAAACTCCGGGTTTGAGAGCCGGGTTCGATCCTGACTACGGGCGCTGTCTGTACGGAGTTTGTACGTTCTCCCCGTGACCTGCGTGGGTTTTCTCCGGGTGCTCTGGTTTCCTCCCCACACTCCAAAATCGTCCAGGTTTGTCGGCTTGGTAAAATCGTAAATTGTCCGGAGTGCATCGGGTAGTCAGAGTGCGGGGATCGCTGGTCGGCGCGGACTCAGAGGGTAGAAGGGCCAGTTTCCCCAGCTGTATCTCTGAAACTAAAACTAAAAACTTTAAAATACCCAATGGCCTGGCCTCCACGACCATCTGTGGCAATAAATGAGAACATACCAGTCCAGAATCAGCCCGGAGATCAGAAAATAATACAGAATACAGAATTAGGACACGGTTTCTTTAATAGAACCGAGTTTAGGATTGGTGTGTAGTTAAAAAATGGAGCAGTCAATTAAAGTGGGGACAAGGCTTGGAACAAAGACGCTAGAGGAGCGAGATGGACCACTCCGTTGAAATCGCCTATACTGAAGTGTAGTACGCAAAGGAGCGTAACGGCCGCCATTTTAGTAAGCAAAACCTGCCTCTCGCGGTCTAATCAGTGTCGTGGGGGAACAGTATGTGCGGTGATACCATAAAAATGCAGAATATATCTCATCTATCAACTCACAGATTTTTGTTATTTGTCTTTTTAAATGTTTCTGCAAGTTTCTGCCGACTAAAATGGTGCCGTGACCTACTACGGTTTTTAGGGTCGAGTGGTCCATCTTGCTCTGAATGGTGGCCGATTAGGAAAAGGGGAGATGCAACGAGACCTGGGTGTCGTGGTACACCAATCATTGAAAGTAGGTATGGAGGTGCAGCAGGCAGTGAAGAAAGCGAATGGTATGTTGGCATTCATAGCGAGGGGATTTGATTATAGGAGCAGGGAGGTTCTGTTGCAGTTGTACAGGGCATTGGTGAGACCGCACCTGGAGTATTGCGTGCAGTTTTGGTCTCCTAATCTGAGGAAAGACATTCTTGCCATAGAGGGAGTACAGAGAAGGTTCACCAGATTGATTCCTGGGATGGCAGGACTTTCATATGAAGAAAGACTGGATAGACTCGGCTTGTACTCGCTGGAATTTAGAAGATTGATGGGGGATCTTATAGAAACTCACAAAATTCTTAAGGGGTTGGACAGGCTGGATGCAGGAAGATTGTTCCCAATGTTGGGGAAGTCCAGAACAAGGGGTCACAGTTTAAGGATAAGGGGGAAGTCTTTTAGGACCGAGATGAGAACGTTTTTTTTCACACAGAGAGTGGTGAATCTGTGGAATTTTTTGCCCCAGAAGGTAGTTGAGGCCAGTTCATTGGCTATATTTAAGAGTGAGTTAGATGTGGCCCTTGTGGTTAAAGGGATCAGGGGGTATGGAGAGAAGGCAGGTACGGGATACTGAGTTGGATGATCAGCCATGATCATATTGAATGGCGGTGCAGGCTCGAAGGGCCGAATGGCCTACTCCTGCACCTATGTTTCTATCTTTGGCTTGGAATGAATCCTGTGATCAAAGGCATTCCCAGTTTCCTGGTGTACCTCAACCTGATATTATTCTGGGTGTCAAGAATCTTTTTAACGATAATCTAAGTTAGAAGAGAGGGAAAAACGTAAAACAAAGTGCTGGAGGTACTCAGTGGGTCAGGCAGGCAGCATCTGTGGAGGGAAATGTACAGACTCATTCTGGACCCTCTTTACCTCAGGATTCCAGCATCTGTGGTTTCATGTGTCTCCTTGCTAGATCGCAGGTGCTCCATGAATAGGGGTTGCCAACTTCCTCACTCCCAAATACGGGACAAAGGGTGATGTCGCCGCCCCGCGCGCCCCACGTGACCTCACCCAGCCAGCGGCCACGTGCTCCCGCTCCACCAATGGCTGGGTGAGGTCACGTGGGGTGCCTTGTCCCGTATTTGGGAGCGGGGAATTTGGCAACCCTACTAATGCGGGACAAGGGCGGTCCCGTACGGGACAAACTAATGTAGCCCAAAATTACGGGATGTCCCGGCTAATACGGGACAGTTGGTGACCCTAACCATGAACCGAGTCGTTGTTATTCAGCCACCATTCTGGGCAGTGTGACCATTGGTAAATTAAAAGACCCATAGAAGGGTCTCACGTCTCCATGTTCTCCAGTGATGCTGCCCGACCCACTTTGTGTCTTTTTTCGTTTGTTTGTAAACCACTTCCTGCAGTTCCTCGTGACTGTGGACATTCACAAGGTTGTGCTTTTTAAGACAGACTTTATCTCCGACTTTATCTACTGTAAATACAGTTGCGATTGGGCACATTTTCTATTTCAACAATAAAGGGCAGCCCGGTGGCTCAGCGGTAGAGTTGCTGCCTCACAGCGCCAGGGACCCGGGTTCGATCCCGACTGCGGGCGCTGTCCGTATGCAGTTTGTACGTTCTCCCCGTGACCTGCGTGGGTTTTCTCCGGGTGCTCCGGTTTCCTCCCACACTCCAAAGACGTGCAGGTTTGTAGGTTAATTGTCTTGGTATAAATGTAAATGGTCCCCAGTGTGTTTAGGATAGTGTTAGTGTGCGGGGATCGCTGATCGGCACGGGTTCGGTGGGCCGAAGGGCCTGTTTCCGCGCTGTATCTCTAAACTGAACTAAACTAAACTAAACATGTGTAAGAAGGAGCTGCCAATGTGGTTTAAATCAAAGGTGGACACAGAAAGGTGGCACTGTATAGTAAAAATGAGGGAGTGGGGACCTGGTAGTGACGTTTGTGTCTCAACCAGAAACGTTATCTGTTGCTTTTCTCCACAGATGCTGCCTGACCCGCTGTGTTACTCCAGCACTGTGTGTATCGTTGCTCTGGCCCGCTGAGTTACTCCAGCACTGTGTGTATCATTGCTCTGGCCCGCTGAGTTACTCCAGCACTGTGTGTATCGTTGCTGCTCTGGCCCGCTGTGTTACTCCAGCACTGTGTGTATCGTTGCTGCCTGACCCGCTGTGTTACTCCAGCACTGTGTGTATCGTTGCTGCCTGTCCCGCTGTGTTACTCCAGCACTGTGTGTATCGTTGCTCTGGCCCCCTGTGTTACTCCAGCACTGTGTGTATCGTTGCTCTGGCCCCCTGTGTTACTCCAGCACTGTGTGTATCGTTGCTGCCTGTCCCGCTGTGTTACTCCAGCACTGTGTGTATCGTTGCTGCTCTGGCCCGCTGTGTTACTCCAGCACTGTGTGTATCGTTGCTCTGGCCCCCTGTGTTACTCCAGCACTGTGTGTATCATTGCTGCTCTGGCCCCCTGTGTTACTCCAGCACTGTGTGTATCGTTGCTGCTCTGGCCCCCTGTGTTACTCCAGCACTGTGTGTATCGTTGCTGCTCTGGCCCCTGTGTTACTCCAGCACTGTGTGTATCGTTGCTGCTCTGGCCCGCTGTGTTACTCCAGCACTGTGTGTATCGTTGCTCTGGCCCCCTGTGTTACTCCAGCACTGTGTGTATCGTTGCTGCTCTGGCCCCCTGTGTTACTCCAGCACTGTGTGTATCGTTGCTGCTCTGGCCCCCTGTGTTACTCCAGCACTGTGTGTATCGTTGCTGCTCTGGCCCGCTGTGTTACTCCAGCACTGTGTGTATCGTTGCTCTGGCCCCCTGTGTTACTCCAGCACTGTGTGTATCATTGCTGCTCTGGCCCCCTGTGTTACTCCAGCACTGTGTGTATCGTTGCTGCTCTGGCCCGCTGAGTTACTCCAGCACTGTGTGTATCGTTGCTCTGGCCCCCTGTGTTACTCCAGCACTGTGTGTATTGTTGCTGCTCTGGCCCCCTGTGTTACTCCAGCACTGTGTGTATCGTTGCTCTGGCCCGCTGAGTTACTCCAGCACTGTGCGTCTATCTTTGGGATGTTGCACACCGTGGCGTGCGCAATGATCAAGGCCCCGGTCATTGTTTGATGCCTGGACGAGCTTCCTGCTCCTGCTGTGGGAAGCAATGCCGCAGAGCGATGCAGTCCTGCACCACTGACAACGTGCAGCCAGAACAGCTGGCTCAGCGCAACACGCAAACGTGCAGTCAGTCACCAACGAGAGCAAAGACCCCCCCCCGGGCAGGAATGTTCCGGAGAAATGGCCGCGCACCCCTTAACCCTTTCGTCACTAGGGCCGGAGCGAGGGGCAGGACCCAAACCCCGGGCTGTCTCTGGCCCAGTGAGGCAGCACCTTCCTGCCCACTCCCCTGCAACCCATTCTCAGGTTTAGGAATCAGTTCTGAAAAAGGGTCTCCACTCTTTGTTAGACAGAGCTCTGGGGGCTAGCGGAATCAAGGGATGTGGGGAGAAGGCAGGCACGTGGTTACTGATCGTGGACGATCAGCCATGATCACGATGAGTGGCGGTGCTGGCTGGAAGGGCCAAACGGCCTCCTCTTGCAACTATTTTCTAATGTTTCTACGACCCAAAACATCGCCCGTTCCTTCTCTCCAGACACGCTGGGAAGCGTCTGTCTTCTAGTTTGTTGTCACGTGTACCGAGGTACAGTGAAAAGCTTTTTTGTTGCGTGCCAACCAGTCAGCGGAAAGACAATACACACGAATACAATCGAGCCGTCCACAGTGTGCAGGTACATGATAAGGGAATGTGTAGGGAAAAAACTGCAGATGCTGGTTAAAATTGAAGGAAGACACAAAATGCTGGAGTAACTCAGCGGGTCAGGCAGCATCTCGGGAGAGAAGGAATGGGTGACGTTTCGGGACCCGAAACGTCACCCATTCCTTCTCTCCCGAGATGCTGCCTGACACGCTGAGTTACTCCAGCATTTTGTGTCTACCCATGATAAGGGAATAACGTTTAGTGCAAGGCAAAGCCAGTAAAGTCCGATCAAGGATCAAGGGGTCACTGAGGAGGTAGATAATAGTTAAGTTCATTATTAACATTTTGGGCTTGGAACCCTTCTTCAGACTGAAAGTAGAGGGGAGGGAACTGGAGGAGAGGAGATACATCACATAGCCCAGACCTGTAGGTGAGAGGAGGATACAGCATGGAACGAGGCCCTTCAGCCCATCGAGTCCACACTAACCATCGATCACACCAGTCCTGTGTGTGGAGGAGGATCTGCAGATGCCGGTTCATACTGAAGATAGGCACAAAGCGCTGGAGTAACTCAACGGGTCAGGCAGCATCTCTGGAGAAAAAGGAATGGGTGACGTTTTGGGTTTGAGACCGTTCCTCAGATGAGCCCCATTATGGGCCCCACCCTTCCTTGGTCACCTGTTGCCAGCCCTGTTTGATCCTGGCCTTTTTCCCCACCTCTACCTCCCCTCCCTTCCACTTCCAGTCTGAAGAAGGATTCCGACCCCGAAATGTCAAGAGGTGATAACGAGGAACTGTCGATACTAGTTTATACCAAAGATGGACCCGGAAATGCTGGAGTAACTCATGGGGTCAGGCAGCATCTGTGGGCAGGTGACATTTCGGGAAGGGTCTTGACCTCAGAACGTCGCCTATCCATGTCCTCCAGAGATGCTGCCTGATTCGTCAAGGTACTCCAGCATTTTTAGCCTACCTCCAGTCAAGTGGTAAGTGGCATTCTTGAATTGACCAGTTTGAATGAGTTTTGGGTCACGTCTGATAGTTCTAGAAACATAGAAACATAGAAAATAGGTGCAGGAGTAGGCCATTCGGCCCTTCGAGCCTGCACCACCATTCAATATGATCATGGCTGATCATCCAACTCAGTATCCTGTACCTGCCTTCTCTCCATACCCCCTGATCCCTTTAGCCACAAGGGCCACATCTAACTCCCTCTTAAATATAGCCAATGATCTGGCCTCAACTACCTTCTGTTAGTCGTTGGGCAGATTCAAGTTCTTTGGCAATCAGGAAGATCACGTGGTATCGTCAGCAATTCCTCCCCAGGCTCAGCACTATCCAGAAGGGATGAACTCGTTGTCCTTTGTGTATGGCCCATATTTGCCTAAAGAATAACAATCGCTGCACTTCAAAGCTAGTCAGTGAGTGAATCACTTTGTGTAGGAAGGAACTGCAGGCGCTGGTTTAAACTGGATAGACACAAAACGCTGGAGTAACTCAGCGGGACAGGCAGCATCTCAGGAGAGAAGGAATGGGTGACGTTTCGGGGCAAGCCCCTTCTTCAGACTTCTTGATCAGCGCGGGTGTCCGGGGTTACGGGGAGAAGGCAGGAGAATGGGGTTGAGAGGGGAGAGGATAGATCAGCCACGAAGAAGGGTCTCGACCCAGAACATCGTCCATACCTTCTCTCCCGAGATGCTGCCTGACCCGCTGAGTTACTCCAGCGTTTTGTGAGATAAACACCTTCGATTTGCACCGGCATCTGCAGTTATCTTCGTACACGTTGTGCCGGATGTTGTGTGCGTTTGGTTTCCCCGCTGCGTTGCTGGACTCTGGGTGCCCTGAGACGCTCCCCCTTTCCCGCACCTCCGCTGATCCGGCTCTGATCCGGAGCGGGGGGCATCGAGACTGGAATTTAGAAGGATGAGGGGGGGATCTTATTGAAACATATAAGATAATTAGGGGGTTGGACACGTTAGAGGCAGGAAACGTGTTCCCAATGTTGGGGGAGTCCAGAATAAGGGGTAGGCCATTTAGAACGGAGATGAGGAAGAACTTTTTCAGTCAGAGAGTGGTGAATCTGTGGAATTCTCTGCCTCAGAAGGCAGTGGAGGCCAGTTCGTTGGATGCTTTCAAGAGAGAGCTGGATAGAGCTCTTAAGGATAGCGGAGTGAGGGGGTATGGGGAGAAGGCAGGAACGGGGTACTGATTGAGAATGATCAGCCATGATCACATTGAATGGCGGTGCTGGCTCGAAGGGCTGAATGGCCTCCTCCTGCACCTATTGTCTATTGTCTATTGACCCGTACCCCCGCTGACGGGAAAACCCCGGCAAGCTGGAGGAGCTCCCCCATCGCGCCCCGTGTGGATCCCGGGCCGGAGTGACTGTGGGGGGGGGGCGGTCGGGGAGGTTTGGGGCCTGTGCATCCGTGCGAGGGGGGGCCCGGTTCGTCGGTCCGACCCACCCCCCCGACAATACCTGAGCCCACCGGCCTTGGGGGCTGCGGCTCACCGGCAGTCTTTCTGTCTTTTTTTTTGTTTTTTGTCTGTCATCGTTTAATTGTACGTTTTATTTTATTTTTAACTCTGTGTATGTGGGGGGGTGGTGGGGGGGTTGGGGGAAACCTTTTTTCAAATCTCCTCCTCAACGGAGATGCGACCTTTATCGTGTCGTATCTCCGTTCGCGCTACGGCCTGACATCGTGGAGTCGGCGGCCTCCAGCTGGGATCGACCTTGAAGACTCCGGTCGCAGGGCCTGGACTTACCATCTCGGAGGCTTCGGCCGTGGGCCCTGCAGACCGCAACATCGGGAGCTCGCAGGTCCCTGGCTGGCGACCGGCTTTCGGGAGCTCCAGCCGCAGCAGCTTCAACCGCCCCGGAGCGCGAGGTTTGATCGACCTGCTCGCAGGCCCTTCATCGCCCTGCGTGGCCTGGCCGCGGCACTTTCCATCGCCCGGTGGAGGCTCAAGACTTTCATCGGCCTGCTCGGCTCGGCCCTGGGACTTTCCATCGCCCGGTGGGGGCTCAGGACCTTCATCGGCCTGCTTGGCTCGGCCCTGGGACTTTCCATCGCCCGGTGGGGGCTTCAAAAAGTTGGGAGCCTCGATCACCTCGTGGCACCACGGGAGAAGAAATCAGGAGGAGATAAGACTTTGCCTTCCATCACAGTGAGGGTGTGCCTAGAGCAATCACTGTGATGGCTGTTTGTGTAAAAAATTGTGTAAAAATTGTATCTGTGTGTCCTGTGCTTTGTGTTGTCTACTGCCGGACCCTGACGTGAGAGGACGCTGGCGTTGTTTATTCACCGCCTCTCCGTTAGGATAGTTTGTCTGTTTGTTTTTATGTTGATTGTTTTTGTAAAGCGCTTTGAGCACCTGATAAGGCGCTATATAAAATAAATGCTTATTATTATTATTATTATAAACATAGAAAATAGGTGCAGGAGGAGGCCATTCGGCCCTTCGAGCCAGTATGCACCGCCATTCAATATGATCAAGGCTGATCATTCTCAATCAGTACCCCGTTCCTGCCTTCTCCCCATAACCCCTGACTCCGCTATCCTTAAGAGCTCTATCTAGCTCTCTCTTGAATGCATTCAGAGAATTGGCCTCCAATGCCCTCTGAGGTAGAGAATTCCACAGTTTCACAACTCTCTGACTGAAAAAGTTTTTCCTCATCTCTGTTCTAAATGGCCTACCCCTTATTCTTAAACTGCAGCCCCTTGTTCTGGATTCCCCCAACATTGGGAACATGTTTCCTGCCTCTAACGTGTCCAACCCCTTAATAATCTTATACGTTTCGATAAGATCCCCTGTTGGACGATCCCGCAGGGAAGAAGGATCTCCTGTGGCGTTCGTTCTGTGCTGCATCTCGGTGGGACCAGTCTGTTGCTGAAGATTGCTCCTCAGGTTGGCCAGTGTGTCACGGGAGGGGGTGAGCTACATTGTCCAGGATGCTCCGCAGTCTCCCCTCCGAGACCTCCTCCCGTGAATCCGCCCCCACCTCCAAGGCCCCCAGCATTCCTGATGAGTTTGTTGGTCCTGTTGGCTTCGCCCTCTGCCCCGGCACATGGCATCTCCTCTTTGTTCCTATTATGGCCAGTCTGAAGAAGGGTCTCGACCCGAAACGTCACCCATTCCTTCTCTCCCGAGAGGATGCCTGACCCCGCTGAGTTACTCCAGCTTCTTGAGTCTCTCTTCGATTTGAACAGGCCTCTGCAGGTCCTTCTTACAAGTGACAATGAACACTTTGTTCCAACGATTGCAGTTGATATTTGATTTGAACATAATTGGCTGTGGGTTCACTTAAATAACAAAGACTCTCTGTGGAACAGAAGCTTATGATTATCATTGAGACGTTGCCTCTGAGACCAGCCCAGTAGATCGGGATGTGTGTAGGCTGTTTCACATCATGATGAAATAATGACTATTATTTACTTAAGTACAAATGTCTTGACAATTAGTTTAACTTAATGTCTCAGCATGACTTTTGCACCATTTAGCTATGTTCATCAGTTAACTGATTTGCTGTGGTATTAAGTAAATGTTAATTGGCGTCTTCCATTTCTGGATTTCATGGCTTTGCCATTTGTCTTTTTTACTCCCAATCCCAATAGACAGTAGACAATAGGTGCAGGAGGAGGCCATTCGGCCCTTCAAGCCAGCACCGCCATTCAATGTGATCATGGCTGATCATTCTCAATCAGTACCCCGTTCCTGCCTTCTCCCCATACCCCCTGACTCCGCTATCCTTAAGAGCTCTATCTAGCTCTCTCTTGAATGCATTCAGAGAATTGGCCTCCACTGCCTTCTGAGGCAGAGAATTCCACAGATTCACAACTCTCTGACTGAAAAGGTTTTTCCTCATCTCAGTTCTAAATGGCCTACCCATTATTCTTAAACTGTGGCCCCTTGTTCTGGACTCCCCCAACATTGGGAACATGTTTTCTGCCTCTAACGTGTCCAACCCCTTAATAATCTTATGCGTTTCGATAAGATCTCCTCTCATCCTTCTAAATTCCAGCGTATACAAGCCTAGTCGCTCCAGTCTTTCAACATCCTGCAGAAGGTCCTGCCTTCTCCCCATACCCCCTGACTCCGCTATCCTTAAGAGCTCTAGTTAGCTCTCTCGTGAATGCATTCAGAGAATTGTCCTCCACTGCCTTCTGAGGCAGAGAATTCCACAGATTCCCCTGCGTTTATCAGTCCGAAGAAGGGTATTGATAGATGAAGATATATTCTGCATTTTAATGGTATCATCACACATACTGTTCCCCCAAAACACTGATGACACTGCGAGCGGCCTAGCGAACGGCGGGTTTTCCTGACTAAAATGGCTCCTACACTTCAGGGTAGGCGATTTCAACGGAGTGGTCCAACTTCTTCCTCCAGTGTCTTTGCCTTTAACCAAACTAATTGGCAGTTCTGGATTCGCAAGGAACTGCAGATGTTGGAATCTTCAGCAAAACACACGGTGCTGGGGGAACTCAGCGGGTCAGGCAGCATCTGCGGAGGGAGGTCCCAGACGATGTTTCACATTAGGACCCTTCTGCAGACCGAGGGGAGTAAAAGGGAGAAGAGAGGGGTGGGGGTGGGACACAGCCCGGCAAGTGATAGGTGGATACTGGTGAGGGGGGGATGAGGGGGGAGGGGGGGGGGGGGTTGGTTGCTTGGCAGTTGGGTGGAGTAGGTAACAAAGGCCGGATGTTAAAAGGAGACATGATGGTGTCAGATAAGGAGAGCAGAGGAGGAGTGAGGCGTCGAGCCAGAGAGAGGGATACAGGTGGGATGGGAAAGGAGGAGGGATAAAGGGTGGCACGGTAGCGCAGCGGTAGAGTTGCTGCTTTACAGCGAATGCAGCGCCGGAGACTCAGGTTCGATCCTGACTACGGGTGCTGCACTGTAAGGAGTTTGTACGTTCTCCCCGTGACCTGCGTGGGTTTTCTCCGAGATCTTCGGTTTCCTCCCACACTCCAAAGACGTACAGGTATGTAGGTTAATTGGCTGGGTAAATGTAAAAATTGTCCCTAGTGGGTGTAGGATAGTGTTAGTGTGCAGGGATCGCTGGGCGGCACGGACTTGGAGGGCCGAAAAGGCCTGTTTCCGGCTGTATATATATGATATGATATGAAATGCAAGGCTGTGGGATGGGCAGTTCCTTCTCTCCAGGGACACCGCCTGGTCCACTGAGTTACTCCGGCACTTTGTATCTATTTCAGATTAATTGGCTTTGGTAAAAATGATAAATAATCCCCTGTCTGTGTAGGATAGTGCTTGTGTACCTGGTGATCGCTGGTCAGTGCAGACTCGATGGGCTGAAGGGCCTGTTTCTGTGCTGTAGCTCTAAACTATACTAAACATGATTTTAAAAGAGAGTTAGATAGACCTCTCGGGGCTAGCGGAATCAAGGGATATGGGGAGAAGGCAGGCACGGGTTACTGATTGTGGATGACAATAGACAATAGGTGCAGGAGGAGGCCATTCGGCCCTTCGAGCCAGCACCACCATTCAATGTGATCATGGCTGATCATTCTCAATCAGTACCCCGTTCCTGCCTTCTCCCCATACCCCCTGACTCCGCTATCCTTAAGAGCTCTATGTAGCTCTCTCTTGAATGCATTCAGAGAATTGGCCTCCACTCCCTTCTGAGGCAGAGATTTCCACAGATTCACAACTCTCTGACTGAAAAAGGTTTTTCCTCATCTCCGTTCTAAATGGCCTACCCCTTATTCTTAAACTGTGGCCCCTGGTTCTGGATGATCAGCCGTGATCACAATGAATGGCGGTGCTGGCTCCTGCACCTATTTTCTATGTTTCTGTGTGAAACTAAATGTTTTTGCCTAGGATGTGTACGAAGGAACTGCAGATGCTGGTTTAAACCAAAGATAGACACAAAAAGTTGGAGTAACTCAGCGGGACAGGCAGCATCACTGGAGAGAGGGAATGGGTGACGTTTCAGGTCAAGACCCTTCTTCAGACTGAATCAGGGTGGGGGGGTGGGGAGGTGGGGGGGGGTGGGGAGGTGGGGGGGGTGGGGAGGTGGGGGAGTGGGGAGGTGGGGGGGGTGGGGAGGTGGGGAGGTGGGGGGGGAGACCCAAGCTGACAACTCAAGTGGAGATAGCCAACCAACTTGGCACATTGTGGGGAGGAGCTGATTGGTGGCAGCTGACTGACTGACTGCTGCACAGACTGAGTGGTGCAGGCAGACTGGGCGTGAGAGTGAGCAACTCAACGTTGCATTTTAATTCCATGCACTTAAGCCAAACGCCCGCTAATTAGATCTTTCATGGGGAAATGTTCTCACTCTTCTACGGGCGCCGGGCTGTGTGGAGGTTTAGTCAGGGCCAGGGGCATTTACACCGTGGTGTGCCGCAGAGCTAACCTTACACGCCTTTAGCTGATGACTAGTGCACTTCCTATTTAAAACACTCATCGATACTGAGCTCCTGGGTATAGGGTTCTGTGAATCACCCCTCCCCCCTTCCCCAATCAGAGATTGGTTTCATGTGTAAAGGTGAGACGATTAGATTAAACTCTGGGCCATCTCTAAATTGTAAAGGAATATTTAGAGGAGTGATTTTTATTCACCAAATGCTGGAGTAACTCAGCAGGTCAGGCAGCATCTCAGGAGAGAAGGAATGGGTGACGATTCGGGTCGAGACATATTTACCAAGCCAATTAACGTACAAACCTGTACGTCTTTGGAGTGCGGGAGGACACCGAAGATCTCGGGGGAAAACTCGCGCGCAGGTCACGGGGAGAACGTACAAACTGCGTGCAGACGGCGCCCGTAGTCGGGATGGAACCCGGGTGTCCGGTGCGGTCAGGCAGCAACTCTGCCGCTGCGCCACCCAGCGCCATGTTGAACTAATCCTCCAACCATCGCTGGTATTTGATGCCCAGCCCCCAGCGCTCTGTGGGCAGGTGGTGGCTGAGGCACCACCCCAAACTACCACAGCCCCGGTGGTGGAGGAAGCGGAGGCTTTCGGCATTCCAGGCATTTTGATCCAAAGATGATGATTATGAGGTGATGGGAAACGCATTCCTTTCTTAAAACATCAACCAGGTGGGAGGGTTGGGCGTGTGTTTGAGACGGGCTGCTATGTAACTTGGGCGGGCGGGTGAATGAGGGGAAAGAGACACATACTGACATCCCCCCCACCACCATCTCAGTGATATAAACTGTTCAAGTTAATCGATTGTACGGCTCCAAGCTGGATCTCTGTGTCACATAGAAAATAGGTGCAGGAGGAGGCCATTCGGCCCTTCGAGCCAGTACCGCCATTCAATAGACAATAGACAATAGGTAATAGGTGCAGGAGGAGGCCATTCGGCCCTTCGAGCCAGCACCGCCATTCACTGTGATCATGGCTGATCATCCACAATCAGTAACCCGTGCCTGCCTTCTCCCCATATCCCTTGATTCCACTAGCCCCTAGAGCTCTATCTAACTCTCTTTTAAATTCATCCAGTGAATTGTCCTCCACTGCCTTCTATGGCAGAGAATTCCACAAATTCACAACTCTCTGGGTGGAAAAAGCTTCTTCTCACCTCAGTTTTAAATGGCCTCCCCTTTATTCTTAGACTGTGTGTCCCCTGGTTCTGGACTCCCCCAACATTGGGAACATTTTTCCTGGATCTAGCTTGTCCAGTCCTTTCATAATTGTATACGTCTCTATAAGATCCCCTCTCATCCTTCTAAACTCCAGTGAATACAAGCCCAGCCTTTCCAGTCTTTGCTCGTATGACAGTCCCTCCATCCCGGGGATTGACCTGGTGAACCTACGCTGCACTGCCTCAATAGCAAGGACGTCCTTCCTGAAATCAGGGAACACAAGTGGAGCGCACTGCAGCACAGCACAGCACAGGAACCGGCCCTTTACCCTCTCCAAAGCCTCTTCATCCTTTCGACAGTGGGGTGACCAAAACTGCGCACACAACTCTAAATGGGGCCTGGCCGAAGTCCTCTCAAGCTGCGACATGACGTTAGTTTGGTTTAGAGATGCAGCGTGGAAACAGGCCCTTCGCCCCATCGATACCATGCCGGCCAGCGATGACCCGTACACCAGTACTACCCTACGCACTAGGGCCATCTTGCAGAAGCCAATCGGCCGACAAACCGATGTATCAGAAAGAAAACTGCAGATGCTGGTTTAAATCGAAGGTGGACACAAAATGCTGGAGTAACTCAGTGGGTCGGGCAGCATCTCGGGGGGAGAAGGGATGGGTGACGTTTCGGGTCGAGACCCTTCTTCAGACTGATGTCAGGGGAGGGGGCGGCCGCCATTGGTGGAGCGGGAGCACGTGGCCGCTGGCTGGGTGAGGTCACGCGGGGCGGTGACGCCACCCTTTATCCCGTATTTGGGAGTGAGGAAGTTGGCAACCCTACTAATACGGGACAAGGGCGGTCCCGTACGGGCCAATCTAATTTAGCCCAAAATACGGGATGTCCCGGCTAATACGGGACAGTTGGCAACCCCTAAATCCGGAGCACCCGGAGAAACCCCACGTGGTGAAAACAACTCTCGCGCCAACTCTTAGCCACCTCCTCCTAATTGCTCATGGACCTTGACCCCACAGATGAGCACCGGGCCACCATTTCAGATTTTATCGCTTCCGGCTGGTCTGCCCTCCACGGCCTCCGACCTTATCGTTCCCCAGCCCCCGCACGACCCGGTTTTACCTTCTCCCCAAAATCTACCCTTCCCGGATCGCGGGGCTTGGGTCGGCCCACCGCGGACCTTTCACCGTCCGGCGCGGCCTGAATCCGGCCGCGGGGTTTTCTCCGCCCGGCGGGGGCTTCAATGTCGGGAGCCCCGACCGCCCCGACGTGCAGCGACAGCGTCTTCGCCTGCCCCGGATCGCGGGGCTTGGGTCGGCCCGCCGCAGACCTTTCACCGTCCGGCGCGGCCTGGAACGTGGCAACTTCAACAACCTGACCGCGGGAGAAGACGGCAAGGGAAGAGAAAATACATTCTGGCCGTCCATCACAGTGAGGAGGTGACTGGAGGAGACTCACTGTGATGGATGTTTCTTTTCTTTTTGTTTTGTTTTGTGTTGGTTATGATTGTGTGTGAGATTGTCTATTTTTATTACACTATTGCTGGACTGTGGGTAACCCTTTCATTTCACTGCACATCTTGTATGTGTTTGTGACAGATAAACGTGACTTGAAAAGGGAAAGTGCGGCACGGTGGCGCAGCGGTAGAGTTGCCGCCTTACAGCGAATGCAGCGCCGGAGACTCAGGTTCGATCCCGACTACGGGCGCCGTCTGTACGGAGTTTGTACGTTCTCCCCGTGACCTGCGTGGGTTTTCTCCGAGATCTTCGGTTTCCTCCCACACTCCAAAGACGTGCAGGTATATAGGTTAATTGACTGGGTAAAATGTAAAAATTGTCCCTAGTGTGTGTAGGATAGTGTTAATGTGCGGGGATCGCTGGGCGGCGCTGACTCGGTGGGCCGAAGGGCCTGTTTCCGCCCTGTATCTCTAAATCTAAATCTAAAGAAGGGTCTCGACCCGAAACGTCACCCGTTCCTTCTCTCCGGAGATGCTGCCTGTCCCGCTGAGTTACTCCGGCTTTTTGTGTGTCTACCTCCGTGTGTTTCATTACTCCTTTTTCATTCTTATTTTAATTCCTTTCTCTCAGGGAGGAGAGGTATTCAGTTGAGGACTATGCCGGGCCTACAGGGTGACGGCTGGTTGCCTGGAAACTCACTCGCTGGTGTTTAACCTGTGCCTGTCTGACAACCACAAAGGCCACCTCAGGAATTTAATCATGGCGGCAGGAAATGAGTAAGTGTTTATTTATTTGTATAGATATATATATATATAAATACCCGTAAAAGTACAAGTGTTCGCAGGCAAACGACAAAGAAGGCTCGTGTCACGCGATGGGAAATGTTTGGCAGGTTAGTCAGCAGGTGAAGGGCCCTGTTGCCATTTAAGGTGAGTGAAAATTACCATTCGGACGTTCACTGTTAACTTACTGTATCTGTTCTTTTGGTTCAGTTTATAGACACAGCGCGGAAACAGGCCCTTCGGCCCACCGAGTCCGCGCCGACCAGCGATCCCCGCACACTAACACACTATCCTCCGCACACCAGGAACAACTTTTACACACACACCAAGCCAATCAACCTACAAGCCTGCTCGTCTTTGGAGCGTGGGAGGAAACCCACGCAGGTCACGGGGTGAACGTACAAACTCCGTACAGACAGCACCCGTGGTCAGGATCGAACCCGGGCCTTTAACGGCGTAAGGCAGCAACTCCACCGCGGCGCCACCATGACCGATTTGTTGTCTACCTGTGTGCTATCTCGCCCCTGTGCAGGTGCGAAGCCCAGGCGTGGATCGCAGCCGTCTCTGCTCAAAGAGGGACCAGTGAATCTCAAAACAAGAGTGAGTAGAATTATGGATTCTGGGAGATGACACTTTGAAATATTTCCAGTGTAAAAAGAAAAGACCAATCCTTCATTTTACCCACTTCCTCATCATCTAAACGTACAGCGGTAGAGTTGCTGCCTCACAGCTCCAGAGACCCGGGTTCCATCCCGACTACGGGCGCTGTCTGTACGGAGTTTGTACGTTCTCCCCGTGACCTGTGTGGATTTTCCCCGAGATCTTCGGTTCCCTCCCACACTCCAAAGACGTGCAGGTTAATTGGTTAATTGGTTAATTGGCTTGGCTTGGTATAAATGTAAAGATTGTCCCTAGTGTGTGCAGGATAGTGTTAAGGGGGCTGTCGCACGTAGGCAATGTTAAGGCGACTGCTGGCGACTAGGCCAGGTATCGTAGCTTATTGCGGGCGCTGTCTGTTGTACGCTGGCCCCAGGTTTGCTAGGTTGTCACAGATGCGTTTAGAAGCACGTAATAGGCATTTAGAAGCAAGAAAAGGCATTTGAAGATACCAGAAGATACTTTTGTTGAACCAATTTATTTACCGTCAGGACATCTGACGGGTAGATTGGAGGCGATGGTTTGACGGTCAGGTAAGCGTGGGGATTTCGCGATGTTTCCGAAGACGGTGTAATCTCTTACCCAGGTGCTAGTTTCACAAAAGAAGTAGCTTTTATCGAACTGACTCGTCATTGTCGTGGTCGTTGTCGTGGTCATTGTCATGGTCGTTGTCGTGGTCGTTGTCGTGGTCATTGTCGTGGTCATTGTCGTGGTCATTGTCGCGGTCATTGTCGTGGTCATTGTCATGGTCGTTGTCGTGGTCGTTGTCGTGGTCATTGTCGCGGTCATTGTCGTGGTCATTGTGGTGGTCATTGTCGTGGTCATTGTCGTGGTCATTGTCATGGTCATTGTCGTGGTCATTGTCGTGGTCATTGTCGCGGTCATTGTCGCGGTCATTGTCGTGGTCATTGTCGTGGTCATTGTCGCGGTCATTGTCGTGGTCATTGTCGTGGGGGAAAAGAAAATGTCGGCGATCTGCCACGACTTTGACAGTCGCCTTAAACATCGCGTAACTGGGACAGGCCCTTTAGTGTGTGCGGGGATCGCTGGGCGGCACGGACTCGATGGGCCAAAGGGCCTGTTTCCGTGCTGTATCTCTAAATCTATGGTTACTCCATTTGATTAAAACCAATTAATCGACAAACCTGCACGTCTTTGGAGTGCGAGAGGAAACCGGAGCAAAACCCACGCAGGTCACAGGGAGAATGTGTAAACACTGTGCGGACAGCCCACGTAGTCTGGATGGAACCCCGGTCTCTACCGCTGGGCGGCAGCAGCTCTACCCGCCGCGCCACCGTGCTGCCTTCCATTTCATTCTGTACCTTTTCTATTTAAGTGTCTGTCGGGAGTTGAAAGACTGGAGCGACTAGGCTTGTATACACTGGAATTTAGAAGGATGAGAGGGGATCTTATCGAAACGTATAAGATTATTAAGGGGTTGGACACGTTAGAGGCAGGAAACATGTTCCCAATGTTGGAAGAGTCCAGAACCAGGGGCCACAGTTTAAGAATAAGGGGTCGGCCATTTAGAATGGAGGTGAGGAAAAACGTTTTCAGTCAGAGAGTTGTGAATCTGTGGAATTCTCTGCCTCAGAAGGCAGTGGAGGCCAATTCTCTGGATGCTTTCAAGAGAGAGTTGGATAGAGCTCTTAAAGATAGCGGAGTCAGGGGGTATGGGGAGAAGGCAGGAACGGGGTACTGATTGAGAATGATCAGCCATGATCACATTGAATGGCGGTGCTGGCTCAAAGGGCTGAATGGCCTCCTCCTGCACCTATTGTCTATTGTCTATTGAGTTGATGGGGTTATTGAAAATGGGTGCTTGTTGGTTTGCACAGACTTGATGGGCTGAAGGGCCTTTCACATGACTAGGACAGTTAGGATTGCCAACTTCCTCACTCCCAAATACGGGACAAAGGATGACGTCACCGCTCCCGCGCCCCACGTGACCTCACCCAGCCAGCGGCCACGCGGTCCCGGCCCGGGCGGCCGCCATTGGTGGGGCGGGAGCACGTGGGTGAGGTCACGTGGGGCGTTTGCGGGCGGTGACGTCGCCCTTTGTCCCTTATTTGGGGGCGAGGAAGTTGGCAACCCTACTAAATACGGTACAAGGGCGGTCCCGTACGGGACGAACCAATTCAGGCCAAAACGCGGGACGTCCCGGCTAATACGGGACGGTTGGCGGCTCTAATGACAGCAGCTGGAGCTGCCTGTACCTTCTTGCCCGGGACTGCAATGATGAGCCTTTAATAACCACCTTGCTTGGTGCCTGATATGAGATCCAAGCACTGGGAAGTTATCTTTGCTCACCTGTCCTAACCTGTAACTGTAATTACACCTCTGCTCTACAGGTGACGTTGCAGAAGTGGAATTTGCAGCTGGAGTGAGCCAACTTTTATGTATTTTATTTATTGTGTGGTCTTGTGACTTTTCAGGAT
Organism: Rhinoraja longicauda; assembly: GCF_053455715.1. NCBI lineage: Eukaryota > Metazoa > Chordata > Chondrichthyes > Rajiformes > Arhynchobatidae > Rhinoraja > Rhinoraja longicauda. The sequence continues at coordinate 26,705,981 of NC_135982.1, read as the reverse complement.
TGATTTTTTTTAATTTCTTGCAGTTGCCGAGGGCCAAGACTCTAGGAATGGAGTCAGCCCCCACCTCCCTTCCCTCCCCCCTTCCCTCCCCCCTTGCCCGGGCTGCCCGCCCGTTCCTGTACACCCGTCGTCAGCTGTCTGTTCCTTGTCGATGAGCGACGGTTGAAATGCCGAGGGGCACCGTGAGCGATGTGACGCGACGGTATTGTGCCACAAGACTGTTCCTGGAAAAGGTTAGAGAAGGGCGATGAGCTAACCTCGTGTCGACTCGGATTGGGAAACCGTGTGCCACTTTGATTGAACGCCACGCGAAAAATACATGGGGGGGGGGGGGGTGGGGGGGAAACTGATCTGACGCACACTGGGAGATTGGGGACTGGATGACGTTGGATGGCTGTCCCAGTCGTTGAAGATTCCAATACTCCGGTGTTCCAACCGGCAGTGTCCACGCCTTGGCACACAGGCCCCTATTGTGGAATCGCCTTGTGTACGAGCTTTAGGGTTGCCAACTGTAGCCACTCCCATATACGGGACAGGGGGTGACGTCACCGCCCCGCGCCCTGCGTGACCTCGCCCGGCCAGCGGCCACGTGCTCCCGCTCCGCCAATGGCGGCCGCCCGGGCCGGGAGGAGGGTTGTGTAGGAAAAGAAACTGCAGATGCTGGTTGAAAAATCGAAGGTAGACATGTAAAGCTGGAGTAACTCAGCGGGTCAGGCAGCATCTCTGGAGAGAAGGAATGGGTGACGTTTCGGGTCGAGTCTCGACCAGCGGCATCGATCAGCGGCAGTCCTTGTCTCCAGAGATGCTGCCCGACCGTCTCGACCCGAAACGTCACCCATTCCTTCTCTCCAGAGATGCTGCCCGACCCGCCGAGTTACTCCAGCTTTACGTGTCTACCCGGGAGGCGTGTTGCTAGGCAACCTCTGTTAGGCCGCTCTGGGGCCTACACTGTCCGCACTGCACCTACACTGTGCGGAAGGTCGGCACAGATTTTAACCGGCATCTGCAGTTTTTTTTCCCCTACCACACTGTCCGGGCCTACAACACCACCCGGGCCCAATATGGGACAAGGGGGGTCCCGTTCGGGACGAGCCAATTTAGCCCAAAATACGGGATGTCCCGACAGTTGGCAACCCTAACTATCTTGCACAACCAATGTGTCCAGATGCTCTTTACGGACTAGCCTTGATATTGGGGACCTGGACTCGACTGTGCCTCATCTGTTTCTCCAACACCACACAGCTCCTTCACTGTGCGACCTCACCCCCTGCATTGGACTTCTGTTGGAGCAGGTCTTTTGCCACGTTGAATTCCTTGGAGTCTTGCTTTGCAGAATCATTGTCACACTTATTTATCACACTTATTATCACACTTGTGTGATTCCACAATTAATTTTCACTGCTATCATTTTTATTGTACTGTGCAAAGAGCTAATAAAGGTTTTTAGGGTTTATTATTAAACTTGCCCAAATCCTCATTTCTCAATCAACCCCAATTTCACCCCAAATTCTGCCCCCTGGTTTAATGTTCCTTTTGAGTTTGGAACGGGGGAGGGAAGAGTTGGTCGGGACATTTACACAAGCACATCGATATGAATCATGGAGTTTAGAAGGATGAGAGGGGATCTTATAGAGACGTATAAAATTATAAAAGGACCGGGCAAGCTAGATGCAGGAAAAATGTTCCCAATGTTGGGGGAGTCCAAAACCAGGGGGCCACAGTCTTAGAATAAAGGGGAGGCCATTTAAAACTGAGGTGAGAAGGAACCTTTTCACCCTGTGAGTTGTGAATTTGTGGAATTCTCTGCCACAGAGGGCGTGGAGGCCAATTCACTGGTTGGATTTAAGAGAGAGTTAGATAGAGCTCTAGGGGCTAGCGGAATCAAGGGATGTGGGGAGAAGGCAGGCACGGGTTACTGATTGTGGACGATCAGCCATGATCACAATGAATGGCGGTGGTGGCTCGAAGGGCCGAATGGCCTCCTCCTGCACCTATTTTCTATGTTTCTAAGGCAAACACGATTATCATAGTGTGGGATGGAACTGCACATGCTGGTGTTCACTGAAGATAGACCCAAAATGCTGGAGTATTGAATCTGAAGAAGGGTCTCCAGCTGAAACGCCACCCATTCCTTCTACCCAGAGTTGCTGCCTGTCCCGCTGAGCTACCCCAGCATTGTGTGTGTCTATTTTAGGAGATTATCTAAACTTGGCCTCATGTTTGGCACAACCAGAAAGGCCCGTACTGTTCCTGTACTGTTCCTTGATAAATAAAGCAAGATGGTGGCTGGTGAGAAGCAAAAGATAATAGAGAGCTTTTGGAGTAGGGTTGCCAACTGTCCCACATCAGCCGGGACATCCCGTAATGTGGGCTAAGCTAGTTTGTCCCGTATGGAACCGCCCTTGCCTACGCTGGCTGGGCGCCCTGACACCTACACTGTCCCCGAGCTAAGATGTCGGAAAGCTGGAGTGTCGGGACCTAGATTTTAGATTTTTTAGATTTAGAGATACAGCGCAGAAACCGGCCCTTCGGCCCACCGGGTCCGTGCCGCCCAGCGATCCCCGCACACTAACACTATCCTACACCCACTAGGGACAATTTTTACATTTGCCCAGCCAATTAACCTACATACCTGCACGCCTTTGGGAAACCGAAGATCTCGGAGAAAACCCACGCAGGTCACGGGGAGAACGTACAAACTCCGTACAGACGGCGCCTGTAGTCGGGATCGAACCTGAGTCTCCGGCGCTGCATTCGCTGTAAGGCGGCAACTCTACCGCTGCGCCACCGTGCCGCCCCTAGAGTGCCCCCCGGGCCTAACGCGGGACAAGGGCTAATCAATTTAGCCCGGGATGTCCCGGCTGATAGGGGACAGTTGGCGACCCAAGTAATGGGTGTTCGCCGGTCGGCATGGAGTGGTTGGGCTGAAGGGCCTGTTTCCGCACTGCATCTCCCAGTGGAGCGTTGCCTTCCTGGCGTGCTTGCCGGGCGCATCGTGCGCCGAATGACTGCTGCAACTTTGCCAAAACTTTCCCAATAGAACAGCACATTCCATTCCAAACGCTGACCCTTGCCATCTGCAAGGATGGGAATAGATATCCCATGAGAAGCCTACTTCCCATACGCGCCCTCCCACAACACAAACTGATCCCAGCTGGGAAACTGGGCACCGTTCCTCCTCTGCTTTGTTTAGTTTAGTTTAGATTTCTTTTTAGATTTATATATACAGCGCAGAAACAGGCCCTTCGGCCCACCGGGTCCGCGCCGCCCAGCGATCCCCGCACACTAACACTATCCTACACCCACTAGGGACAATTTTTACATTTGCCCAGCCAATTAACCTGCACACCTGTACGTCTTTGGAGTGTGGGAGGAAACCGAAGATCTCGGAGAAAACCCACGCAGGTCACGGGGAGAACGTACAAACTCCGTACAGACGGCGCCCGTAGTCGGGATCGAACCTGAGTCTCCGGCGCTGCATTCGCTGTAAGGCGGCAACTCTACCGCTGCGCCACCGTGCCGTTTAGAGATACAGCGCGGAAACTTTTCGTGTGGGAAAGAACTGCAGGTGCTGGTTTAAATCGAAGGTAGACACAAAACGCTGGAGTAACTCAGCGGGTCAGGCAGCACCTCTGGAGAGAAGGAATGGGTGACGTTTCGGGTGCCCAGGGGTGCTGCCTGGCCCGCTGAGTTACTCCAGAGTTTTGTGTCTCCCGGTGGAAACTTTGTGCCTTGCTCAAAGTCCTGGGCGGGGGGCCCAGCACCATCGAGCAAGGCAACAACAAAATAAAAGCTCGCCAGAATTTATCCAAGGACAGGAAGGATGTTTTTTTTAATTATTACACCAAATAGAAAAGTTACATCAGTGTTCTGACGGTATAAATCATTAAAAAAATCCACATAACACCTGGAAATCCTGGCGCCATTCCAGAGCATCGATCAGCGGCAGTCTATTTGAGCCAATCCGTCAAATATTTTGGCTTGGATTGTATGTTGTCTCTGTGCACATGTCCTGCCTGCCCATGTGTGTGCGTGGTAGCTCTGTTACCTGCGCACGCCGTAAGTGCTACACAGGGACGTCCTTGAGGGAGTGCTTTGGTTTGAAATGGCAGTGCAGAGGAGCTCCTAAACGTACGAGAAGCCCATCGCAAACCGAAAATACCGTACGGGGAAATGTACTCAGTGCGCGCGATCACGTGTCCGGACGCGATTTGCGGCTTCGAAATATCGTAAGTCGGCCCATCGTAAGTCGGGGAACATCTGTAGTATGCATTATACATACATACACATATATACATATTTATATATATCTCATTCATTGAGACGCTTCCAGCGGATTTCAGCCGCGTTTGACGTGCTGGGGTCGGACAAGGTTCGCCCCGTGTTCAAGCGCTGGCCGCGAGAGACCTTCTACTCTGGACCGTGGTGGCGCGAGGCGGGACGCTTCCTCGTGCATCTTGACCCCACTCGTATAACCTGCACCAGGCAGGCCACGATCATGGGGTCCGCTAACTCTCTCCGTCTCTGAGAAGCTCTGAATGCCCGGACTGTTCCGCCCCTTCCCTCCCCCCCGTTCCCCCCCCCCCCCCCCCCGCCCCCCCGAGACGTCCCGATCCCAGCGAGCCGCCACCAAGTGCACCCGTCCTCTCCCGTAAAAACTCCACGCGCGGCAGGAGAGAACCGCGATCGGAACGACCGTCTATTTACACAACGAGCAGCTCCTACACCTGAGGATGTACCGGCATAGCATCTCCCCAGACAGGGCAGCTGAAGGAGGATGCCGGCAGTCTGTACCTACGCTGGAGGTTCCACCCTTCCTTGCCATCCTTGGAAGGCGTAGGAGGTTCGACACTCTGGACGCACTTTCTACAGATTCGCCGCGGAGTGCGTTTTATCGTGGCGCGCGGCGGGAACAGCTCCGTCCAAGGCCGCAAGACATTGCAGAAGGTTGTGGACGCAGGCCAGACCATCACACACAAACCAACCTCGCCTCCCACCGCCTCCATCTACACCTGCCGCTGCCTCGGTACAACGCGGGTACAACGTTGTTGCATTCAGCAAGTTCAGAAGCCGAGGTACCAAGGTTGTGAGGACGTGCTGGTCTACACCGACCAGCCAAAACATTACGACAACTGACAGGCGAAGTGGATAACATTGATTGTCTTGTTACAATGGCACCTGTCGAGGGGTGGGATATATTAGGCAGCAAGTGAACAGTCAGTTCTTGAAGTTGTCGCGTTGGATGCAGGGGAAATGGGCAGGAGTAAAGACCTGAGCGACTTTGACAAGGGCCAAATTGTTATGGCCAGACGACTGGGTCAGAGCATCTGTGAAACGGCAAGGCTTGTGGGGTGCTCCCAGTCAGCAGTGGTGAGTACCTACCGACCGACAGTGGTCCGAGGAGGGACAAACCACAAACCGGCGACAGACAGGGTGTTGGGCGCCCAAGGCTCATCGATGCGCGAGGGCAACGAAGGCTATCCCGTCTGGTCCGAACCGACAGAAGGTCGACTTTGGCACAAGTCACAGGAAATGTTAATGGTGGTCACAGGAGGAATGTGTCACAATGCACAGGTGGGACTAGTGTAGCTGGGACATGTTGGCCGGCGCGGGCAAGATGGGCCGAAGGGCCTGTTTCCACACTGTCGGTCTATGAACTGCCCAGGCTGGCATCTGTAGATGCCCAGAGTGCACCAGCTCCTGGCATTGGGGATGTGCGTGGTCTCCGCACTCTCGGCATTGTCTCAGATACGGCCGGGTGCCGTTGGTCACTGGCGTTCCTCCTGCAGCTTCTGCGTGGCGTGCTTGATCCGATTCTTCTCCCGGAGGTTGCGTATCCTGGCGTCCCGGTTGGTTATCTCCTCCACGTGGCACTCCGGGAACCATCCTCGCTCTCCGTCTGACAAGCGGATGCCCTCGATCCAGCCTGCGGTCGGAAAGGGAGAAGCCAGTGAGGAACAAATGGCAGCGAGTTGGGTCGACAGTGGGTTGGGAAGGAAATACTGAGCGCGCCGTGATCAAGCCCACTTCTGCCTCGATGTTTAGTTTAGTTTAGAGATACAGCGCGGAAACAGGCCCTTTCGGCCCACCGGGTCCGCGCCGACCAGCGATCCCCGCGCAATAACACTATCCTACACCCACCAGGGACAACTTTTACATTTATACCAAACCAATTAACCTAGAAACCTGCACGTCTTTGGAGTGTGGGAGGAAACCAAAGATCTCAGAGAAAAACCCACGCAGGTCACGGGGAGAACGTACAAACTCCGTACAGACGGCGCCCGTAGTCGGGATCGAACCCGGGTCTCCGGCGCTGCATTCGCCGTAAGGCAGCAACTCTACCGCTGCGCCACCGTGCCGCCCTGTATAATGGTTTTATCTGCAAAGACCGTATCACTGTGACACTATCTCCCAAAAAGCACAACAGCTTGTATGGTTTCCATACATACGTTCTAAGAGTAGAATTAGGCCATTTGGCCCATCCTCCTCATTTCCTTCCCGTTAGGAACGTCCTTTAATTCTGAGGCTGTGCCCTCTGGTCCTAGACTCTCCCACTAGTGGAAACATCCTCTCCACATCTTCTCCATCCAGGCCGCTCACTATTGGGTAAGTTTCAATGAGGTTCCCCCCTATTAAACCTGAAGCTAATTTTGAAGCCGTAGTCTACAAGGACTAATGGTCGGCAACTATCTCACTCCCAAATACGGGACAAGGTGACGTCACCGCCCCGCGCCCCACGTGACCTCGCCCAGCCAGCGGCCACGTGCTCCCGCTCCAACAATGGCGGCCGCCCGGGCCGGGAGGCGGGTTGCTAGGCAACCTCCGTTAGGCGAACGCACAAGGCCCCGCTCCCCGAACGCACTCCGTTAGCCTACAATATCCGGGCCTACAGCGCCCCCCCCCCGGGCCTAATACGGGACAAGGGAGGTATCATACGGGACAAACCAATTTAGCCCAAAATACGGGATGTCCCGGCTAATACGGGACAGTTGGCAACCCTTGACAAGGACGGAGGCAAAGCACCCCTCACCATCTTTAGTTCTTGTTCTCACTACGAGGACGTCTGCCTTCTCCAGGGCCAGCTCATCAGCCTCCTGGGGCTTGTAGGTCTTCACGCACTGAACTTGTGGAGAGTCTGTTTGGAAAATAAAACCATAGCATCGTATTAAGTCTTTCATGCTTTGCACACAGGTTTTTTTGGCGCGAAGGGCCGAATGACCTCCTCCTGCACCGATTGTCTATTGGTTCAATCCTGACTATGGGAGCTGTCTGCACAGGAGCACTACATTAGTCCCACCTGCCCGCACTTGGCCCATATCCCTCCAAGCCTGTCCCATCCATGTACCTGGCTAACTGTTTCTTAAACGTTGGGATAGTCCCAGCCTCAACTACCTCCTCCGGCAGCTCGTTCCATACACCCACCAGCCTCTGTGTGGAAAACGTTACCCCTCAGATTCCTATTAAATCTTTTCCCCCCCCTCACCTTAAACCCATGTCCTCTGGTCCTCGATTCCCCTACTCTGGGCAAGAGACTCTGTGCGTCTACCCGGTCTATTCCTCTCATGATTTTGTACCCTCCTTACTCCAGCATTTTGTGTTGAGGTCAGTCTTGCTCAGCAGCTGAATGTGTCTGGAATGTGGCAGCTCGGCCGCCCCTGGCAACGTGCCCTTCACGAGTCGCAGTCTGCCCGCCCGCCCGCCCGCCCGCCCGCCCGCCCGCCCGCCCGCAATCAGACAAGCCCAGCCCACCGGCACCACACTCTGGCACGGACTACCGACCCCCTGCGGGAATCTCACCGTCCGTCTCCAGCTCCGTCTGCTCCGTCACGCTCTCCCGCTCGGCCAGCAGCATGGCCGTGATCCAGCGCTGCTTCTCGCTCCTGAGGAGAGGGAGGAAGACATCACAACGCACGCCCAACATCAGCCTGGCCTCAGCCTGCCCGGTACCATCAGACCCTGCACTCTGCCTCTCACCCACTGGGCTCAGCCTGGCCTCAGCCTGCCCGGTACCATCAGACCCTGCACTCTGCCCCTCACCCACTGGGCTCAGCCTGGCCTCAGCCTGCACCGGTACCATCAGACCCTGCACTCTGCCCCTCACCCACTGGGCTCAGCCTGGCCTCAGCCTGCACCGGTACCATCAGACCCTGCACTCTGCCCCTCACCCACTGGGCTCAGCCTGGCCTCAGCCTGCACCGGTACCATCAGACCCTGCACTCTGCCTCTCACCCACTGGGCTCAGCCTGGCCTCAGCCTGCACCGGTACCATCAGACCCTGCACTCTGCCCCTCACCCACTGGGCTCAGCCTGGCCTCAGCCTGCCCGGTACCATCAGACCCTGCACTCTGCCCCTCACCCACTGGGCTCAGCCTGGCCTCAGCCTGCCCGGTACCATCAGACCCTGCACTCTGCCCCTCACCCACTGGGCTCAGCCTGGCCTCAGCCTGCCCGGTACCATCAGACCCTGCACTCTGCCCCTCACCCACTGGGCTCAGCCTGGCCTCAGCCTGCCCGGTACCATCAGACCCTGCACTCTGCCTCTCACCCCCTCCTGCACTGGGGCACCGTGTACACGGGCCTACGGTGCGTACACCCTCCCTGTACATGATCAACACTGGACCCGTGCACTGGACCCGTGCACTGGACATCAACACCACTGGACATCAACACCACTGGGTCAGTGCACTGGATATCAACACCACTGGGTCAGTGGACTCTGGACATCAACACCACTGGACATCGACACCACTGGACATTGACCCCACTGGATATGTGGACTGGACATTAACCTGCATTTGGCCCATGTCCATCTCAACCTATCCTATCCATGTGCCTGTCCAAATGTGCCTTCTCAAACATCAACCATGTTTTTAATGCTCTGCTCTTTACAGGGTGGGATGGGTTTATCTCCCATGGTCACGCTGCAACTGGGCACAGTGCAGGTTGGCTGACGGCCGTCGACCTGTCCCTGTGGCGGGCGGCCATGTTGCTGCCCGTTGAGCTGGCAGACCGAGGCGGGAGAGTTGGCCCGCGGAGATCGGTGACGTCTGCTGCCACCTGATGGTCGTCTGGGGATGTGCAGGGGAGAGCTGGTGGGTTAACGACTCAATCTGTAGACATCCGCTGGCACGGATTCCCAGGGACATCAATCCCTCCGCATCCTCACCTCTGCCAGTCTCAACGGCACGGGTTTAGTTTCGTTTGGTTTACAGATGCAGCGCAGAAACAGGTCACTTTGGCCCACCGGGCCCGCGCCGACCAGCAATGCCCACACTCTAACACCACCCTACACACACTGGGGACAATTTACAATGATACCAAACCAATTAACCTACAAACCTGGGTACACACAAAATGCTGGAGTAACTCAGCGGGTCAGGCAGCATCTTGGGCGACGTTTCAGGTCGAGACCCTTCTTCAGACCGCGATCTCACCCATTCCTTCTCTCAAGAGATGCTGCCTGACCTGTTGAGTTACTCCAGCATTTTGTGATACCTTCGATTTGTACCGGCTTCTGCAGTCATTGTCCTAGACTGACTTGGCAGCCATCTTTAGTTTAGGTTAGAGATACAGCGCGGAAACAGGCCCTTTCGGCCCACCGTGTCCGCGCCGACCAGCAATCCCCGCACACTAACACTATCCTACACCCACCAGGGACAAGTTTTACATTTACCAAGCCAATTAACCTACTGGCAAAGAACCTATTGGCAATGAGTTCCACAGATTCACTGCCCTCTGACTAAAGACATTCCTCCTCATCTCCTTCCTAAAGGAACGTCCTTTAATTCTGAGGCTGTGCCCTCTGGTCCTGGACTCTCCCACTGGTGGAAGCATCCTCTCCACATCCACTCTATCTGGGCCTCTCACTATCGGGTGGGTTTGACTGGGGTTGCCCATGGCTGGCTGGCTGGCTGGCCGGCTGGCTGGCCGGCTGGCCGGCTGGCTGGCTGACTGGCTGGCTGGACACTCACTCGGTGCGGGCTCTTAACAGGATCTGCTGCTTGGCGTGTTGTTGCCCCAGGAGCTGCAGGTGGAACACGTGGCCCGGGATACCGTGCACTTTCATGTTCAGGTCCTTCGGCCTCAGCTCATCACTCTTGGCGTGGACGAACACGGCAAACTTGTCCGCGCTGTGGGGAGCAAAGGCAAACGGTCAGTGGTTCACAGTATCACACATACACACACACACACACACACACACATGCTCACACACACACAGCCATGCTCACACACACACACACACACACACACATACACATGCTCACACACACACAGCCACGCTCACACACACACACATGCTCACACACACACAGCCACGCTCACACACACACATACACACACACACACACAGCCATGCTCACACACACACACACTCACACACACTCACACACTCGCACACACGCACACACACACCCCCACACACACACACACACACACACACTCGCACACACTCACACACTCACACTCACATATGCTCACACACACACACACACACACACACTCACACACACACACACACACGTTATCACTGAGGGCGTCACGGTGGCGCGGCGGTAGAGTTGCTGCCTCACAGCGCCGGAGACCTGGGTTCCATCCTGACTACGGGCGCCGTCTGTACGGAGTTTGTACCTTCTCCCCGTGACCTGCGTGGGTTTTCTCCGGGTTCTCCGGTTTCCTCCCACACTCCAAAGATGTGCAGGTTTGTAGGTTAATGGGCTTGGTGTAAATGTAACAATTGTCCCTAGTGTGTGTAGGATAGTGTTAGTGTGCGGGGATCGCTGGTCGGCGCGGACCCGGTGGGCCGAAGGGCCAGTTTCCACGCTGTATCTCTAAACTAAACTAAACTAAACTAAAGGAGGGATCTCTTTCGCCAGAGGGCGGTGAATCTGTGGAACTCATTGCCACAGACGGCTGTGGAGGTCAGGTCAGTGGATATTTTTAAAGGCAGAGATAGACAGATTGGTGATCAGTGCAGGTGTCAGAGGTTATAGGGAGAAGGCAGGAGAATGGGACTGAGAGGGAGAGATAGAACAGCCATGATGGAATGGTGCAGTAGGTTTGATGGGCCGAGTGGCCTAATTCTGCTCCTATCACTTATGAATTCATGAACGATCACGGCACACATGGCCTCATCTATCTCATCCCTTGCACTGAAGGTCAGTAACACATGGAATAGTCGGGGACAAAGACACACAATCTTGCAGGTCAAGGATGGGTGACATTTCAGACTTCCTGACCCAAAACATCAGCCATCCTTTTTCTCCGGAGATACTGCCTGACCTGCTGAGTTTAGTGTAGTTTAGTTCAGAGATACAGTGCGGAAACAGGCCCTTCGGCCCACCGAGTCCGCGCCGCCCAGCGATCCCCGCACACTAACACTATCCTACACACACTGGGGACAATTTACATTCATACCAAGCCAATTAACCTACAAACCTGTACGTCTTTGGAGTGTGGGAGGAAACCGGAGATCCCAGAGAAAACCCACACAGGTCACAGGGGAGAACGTACAAACTCCGTACAGACAGCGCCCGTGGTCGGGATCAAACCCGGGTCTCTGGCGCTGTGAGGCAGCAACTCTACCGCTGCGCTCTAGTACCCCTAGTGCGGGTGTCAGGGGTTATGGGGAGAAGGCAGGAGAATGGGGTTGAGAGGGAGAGAGAGATCAGCCATGATTGAATGGCGGACTAGACTTGATGGGCCGAATGGCCCAATTCTGCTCCGAGTATTTCTGAACATGATCTCTCCGTGACCTCTGGGTTTGGGCCATGCCGCTATTAATTAGTCTCCTGGATTAATTGGCTCCTGCTGCTTTTGATTCTGGAAAGTTCCAGCCTGGCGATCTTGTAGCAGCCTCTTTCCCATGGTAAATAAACGCGGCCTCCTGAACTTTGGCCTTTGACGTTCCCGCAAGCTGTGACGTTCAGCTCGAAGAGGAGACAGAATTAGGGAATGATCTCTGGGATTGTAGAGACGGGAAGGTCAGACACAGAGGGGCCAGGGTGAGATGTAGTTCCAAGCAGACCTGCGACATCTGTTTGTATTACTACTTCAATAAACGACTAATTAAACTGAAACATCTTGAAGGTATCACAAAATGCTGGCGTAACTCAGCGGGTCAGGCAGCATCTCAGGAGAGAAGGAATGGGTGACGTTTCGGAATAGCGAAGTTCAGAACTTTGATTCAGAGCTTACAACGGCCTGTTTCCGAGAGGCAGGAAACATGTTCCCAATGTTGGGGGAGTCCAGAACCAGGGGCCACAGTTTAAGAATAAGGGGTCGGCCATTTAGAACGGAGATGAGGAAAAACCTTTTCAGTCAGAGAGTTGTAAATCTGTGGAATTCTCTGCCTCAGAAGGCAGTGGAGGCCAATTCTCTGAATACATTCAAGAGAGAGCTAGATAGAGCTCTTAAGGATAGCGGAGTCAGGGGGTATGGGGAGAAGGCAGGAACGGGGTACTGATTGAGAATGATCAGCCATGATCACATTGAATGGCGGTGCGTGCTGGCTCGAAGGGCCGAATGGCCTCCTCCTGCACCTATTGTCTATTGTCTATTTCTGCATACCTTTCATTCATTGTTCTTAATCTCTCCACATCACCGTCTATATCTCTCGTTTCCCCAATCCCTAACCAGTCTGAAGAAGGGTCTCGACCCGAAACGTCACCCATTCCTTCTCTCCAGAGATGCTGCCTGACCCGCTGAGTTACTCCAGCGTTGTGTGATACCTTCGACTTGAACTTCAGCAGATCTTGAAGATCTCTCTGGTGTTGGCTTGCGTCAAGGTCGGCCGGTTCCACCCTCCATGAAGTGCTGGCAGGCGGGGAGGGCATCAGCGGGATGGGACCGAAGTTGCCTCTACACAAAGGGCAGGGCAAACGGAAACGCCACTTACTCCTTCTTTCGGGAGAGCAGCAGGCAGTCGTTGAAGAGGTGCAGGTAGATGGGCCTGTTGGACAGCTTGAACTTGGAGCTGGCTGTGTTGTTGGTCTGAGAGTGGACCTCCGTCAGCTCGCCGTGTTTCACCAACCAGCGCGACTGGGAGATTAGCGGGAAGATCTGCATGGGGAGGGGGGGGGGAGAGAGGGAGAGAGAGGGGGAGAGAGGGGGAGAGAGGGGGAGAGAGCGGGAGAGAGGGGGAGAGAGGGGGAGAGAGAGGGGGAGAGAGAGAGGGGGAGTGGGGGAGAGGGGGAGAGAGAGAGGGGGAGAGAGAGAGGGGGAGTGGGGGGGGAGAGAGAGAGAGGGGGAGTGGGGGAGAGAGAGTGGGGGAGAGAGAGGGGGAGAGAGAGGGGGAGAGAGAGAGGGGGAGAGAGAGGGAGAGAGAGAGGGGGGGAGGAGGAGAGAGAGATGGGGAGAGAGGGGGAGAGAGAGAGGGGGAGAGAGAGAGGGGGAGGGGAGAGAGAGAGAGGGGGGGGGGAGAGGGGGAGAGAGGGAGGGAGAGATAAGGCCACCAAGTTCAGTCATCCACAACTCCAAAGTTAGGTTTCGCTTTTCAGTTTAGTTTAGAAATACAGGGCTGAAACAGGCCCTTCGGCCCACCAAGTCCGCGCCGACCAGAGATCCTCGCACACTAACACTATCCTACACACACTAGGGACAATGTTTACATTTACCCAGCCAATTTACCGACAAACCTGTACGTCTTTGGAGTGTGGGAGGAAACCGAAGATCTCGGAGAAAACCCACGCAGGTCACGGGGAGAACGTACAAACTCCGTACAGACGGCGCCCGTAGTCGGGATGGAACCCGGGTCTCCGGAGCTGCATTCGCTGTAAGGCGGCAACTCTACCGCTGCGCCACCGTGCCGTCTGCTTGCTGCCAATGGACGGCTCGATTGTAATCATGTGTTGTCTTTCCGCTGACTGGTTAGCACGCAATGAAGGTAGCTCGGTACACGTGACAATAAACTAGACTCAAACTCAAGTACGTCTATGTGGACCAATACTCTCTTGGATTTCTAGAGGTGTGCAGTAGAGAACATACAGACTGGTTGTAGACACAAGAAGCTGCAGTATTTAAACCAGCATCTGCAGTTCCTTCCTGCACATGCTGGCTGGAAGAAGGAATGGGCGACGTTTCGGGTCGAGACCCTTCCTCAGACTGGTCTGATACTGAAGAAGGGTCTCGACCCGAAACGTCACCCATCCCTTCCCTCCCGAGATGCTGCCTGTCCCGCTGAGTTACTCCACCCCTTAAGGGGTTGGACAGGCTAGATGCAGGAAGATTGTTCCCGATGTTGGGGAAGTCCAGAACAAGGGGTCAGAGTTTAAGGATAAGGGGGAAGTCTTTTAGGACCGAGATGAGAAAGTTTTTTTTTCCACACAGAGAGTGGTGAATCTGTGGAATTCTCTGCCACAGAAGGTAGTTGAGGCCAGTTCATTGACTATATTTAAGAGGGAGTTAGATGTGGCCCTTGTGGCTAAAGGGATCAGGGGGTATGGAGAAAAGGCAGGTACGGGATACTGAGTTGGATGATCAGCCATGATCATATTGAATGGCGGTGCGTACAGGCTCGAAGGGCCGAATGGCCTACTCCTGCACCTATGTTTCTATGTTTCTATGTTTCTATGTGTCTACCTTCGTATTTAGACCAGCAAATCTGCAGTTTTCTTTTCCTGACAGTAAAACACTCTCGATCTCTCCGGCCCCCTCCCACCTCCCCCCTTGTTCTTTCCCCACAGCAAAGCTGAACAGCCGGATCTACGGGGCAGGTGTGTGACACTCACCTTCCTCTCAAAATGGAACTTGTTGTTGAGGTGGATGAGTTCCTCGGTCCTCTTCATCGACTGGACACTGGAGTTACATTCCCGTGTGAGCTGGGAGAGCGGGGAAGACCAGAGAGTTATTGTGTTTCCAGCAATCTCTCTCTGGTAGAATCGGCTCAGGCTTGACTGAACAGTGCAGCACAGGAGCAGGCCCTGCGGCCCACTACGACCGTGCCCTACAAATGGCCAAGCTTAGCTTAGAGATTCAGCGCAGAGAGAGGGGGAGAGATAAGACCACCAGAGCCCAGTCATCCACAACTCCAAACTTAGGCTTCGTTTTTCAGTTTAGTTTTAGGGATGCAGAGTGGAAACAGGCCCTTCGGCCCACCGAGTCCGTGCCGACCAGCGATCCCTGCTCACTAACACCACAGGCAACCTACAGTTACACCACAGTTACACCAAGCCAATCAACCTACCAATTTACAGTTACACCAAGCCAATCAAACCTGTACGTCTTTGGAGTGCGGGAGGAAACCGAAGGTCCCGGATAAAAACCCACGCAGGTCACGGGGAGAGCGTACAAACTCCGTACGGACAGCACCCGTGGTCGGGATGGAACCCGGGTCTCTGGCGCTGCAAGCGCTGTAGTGCGGCAACTCTACCGCTGCGCCACCGTGCCGCCCTTTTTAAGATTAAACCAATCTCTTCCTGCACAGGATCCATATCCCTCCGTTCCTTGCATGTCCATGCGCCCATTAAAAAGCCTCTCATTTGTCACCATCTTTTCTGCCTCCACCACCCACCGTGGCAGCACGTTCCGGACACCCACCCCCCCCCTGGCAACACGTTCCGGACACCCACCCCACCCTGGCAACACGTTCCGGACACCCAGGCAACAAAACAGCACACCTCCTTCAAACATTGGCCCTCTCACCTCAAAGCTACGTCCTCCAGCCCGTGAGTTTCCCCGCTGAGGGGGAAGGTTCTGACCGTCGGCCCTCTGCTATCGGGTCTCTCCTGGGGCTCACGTTGTCGACCTCCCCATGGTGAGCCCTGCCCAACAGGCCCCAGTCAGGCGATCGACAACAAACAGAGGCAGCAGAAGCAGAAGCAGAAGCAGCTTCATAACTGCTGCTGCCTCAAACGCAAGAAGAAGAAGGTGGTCTCCCCCTGGCCTCTGACCCTCCAGAGAAAACAACCCAGGTTTGTCCAACCTCTCCTTGTGGCTAAAACCCTCTAATCCAGGCAGCATTCCAGCAAACATAGAAATACAGAAACATAGCTGCAGGAGGAGGCCATTCGGCCCTTCGAGCCAGCACCGCCATTCATTGTGATCATGGCTGATCGTCCGCAATCAGTAACCCGTGCCTGCCTTCTCCCCATATCCCTTCATTCCGCTAGGCCTAAGAGCTCTATCTAGCTCTCTCTTAAATTCATCCAGTGAATTGCCCTCCACTGCCCTCTGTGGCAGAGAATTCCACAAATCCACAACTCTCTGCGTAAAAAAGTTTTTTTCTCACCTCAGTTTTAAATGGCCCCCCCTTTATTCTTAGACTACGCGGCCCCTGGTTCTGGACTCCCCCAACATTGCGAACATGTTTCCTGCCTCTAACGCGTCTAACCCCTTAATAATCTTATATGTTTCGATAAGATCCCCTCTCATCCTTCTAAATTCCAGTGTATACAAGCCTAGTCGCTCCAGTCTTTCAACATACGACAGTCCCGCCATCCCGGGAATCAACCTAGTAAACCCACGCAGGTCACGGGGGAACGTATAAACTCCGTACAGACAGCGCTGTAGTCGGGATGGACCCCGGGTCTCCGGCGCTGCATTCGCTGTGAGGCGGCAACTCTACCGACGCGCCAACGCGCCACTCTGTCTTCTTGCTCCTTA
Source organism: Rhinoraja longicauda (assembly GCF_053455715.1). Classification (NCBI taxonomy): domain Eukaryota; kingdom Metazoa; phylum Chordata; class Chondrichthyes; order Rajiformes; family Arhynchobatidae; genus Rhinoraja; species Rhinoraja longicauda. The sequence continues at coordinate 26,689,382 of NC_135982.1, read as the reverse complement.
GATACTTTGTTACTCTGAATAAAGTTTATTTTTGGAAAAAGAGGTTCACCTTCTTGAGTTTATCGCAGGCCTTGGTGGCTGATTCCTCGTCCTGGGATCCCTGCTTGGTCCGCTTCAGTATATTCTGCAATACAAAGGGCGCACTCTGTCTGTGTGGGAAGGAACTGCAGGCGCTGGTTTAAAGCGAAGATAGACTCAAAAATGCTGGCATAACTCAGCGGGACAGGCAGCATCTCTGGAGAGAAGCAATGGGTGAGGTTTTGATCGCTGGTCGGCGCGGACTCGGTGGGCTGAAGGGCGCTGTGTTTCTGCACTGTATCTCCAAAGTAAACTAAACTAAACCAAAGAACTGTGCAACCCATCCCTTCTCTCCGGAGATGCTGCCTGTCCCGCTGAGTTACTCCAGCGTTTTGTGTCTATCTTCGGTGCAACTCTGTTATCGTTCACTGGCTGGTTCAGTGATCCTAAGGCAAGCACAGACAAATTATAGACAATAGACAATAGGTGCAGGAGGAGGCCATTCGGCCCTTCGAGCCAGTACCCCCCCATTCAATGTGACCATGGCTGATCATTCTCAATCAGTACCCCGTTCCTGCCTTCTCCCCATACCCCCTGACTCCGCTATCCTTAAGAGCTCTATCCAGCTCTCTCTTGAATGCATTCAGAGAATTGGCCTCCACTGCCCTCTGAGGCAGAGAATTCCACAGATTTACAACTCCCTGACTGAAAAAGTTTTTCCTCATCTCCGTTCTAAATGGCCGACCCCTTATTCTTAAACTGTGGCCCCTGGTTCTGGACTCCCCCAACATTGGGAACATGTTTCCTGCCTCGAACGTGTCCAACCCCTTAATAATCTTATACGTTTCGATAAGATCCCCTCTCATCCTTCTAAATTCCAGTGTATACAAGCCTAGTCGCTCCAGTCTTTCAACATACGACAGTCCCGCCATTCCGGGAATTAACCTAGTAAACCTACGCTGCACGCCCTCAATAGCAAGAATTAAATTAAAGGCGGAAAGTGCATGAAACACTCAGCAGGTCAGGCGTGGAGAGATGGGCCTTTCAGGTCCATGTGTGGGAAGGAACTGCAGGGGCTGGTTTGCCCCAAAGATGGACACAAAATGCTGGAGTAACTCAGCGGGACAGGCAGCATCTCTGGAGAGAAGGAATGGGGGAGTCCTTCTTGAGAGGGTCCACCTTGCTTCTGGTAGTTCCCAGCGTGTTTTTTTTCTCTCTGGGTAATTTCAGATTTTATCCATCAACTATCTAAACCTGCTTCAGGTGCATGTTTTGTTCTTCACCAGCCTTTCCAACCACTCACTTCCAGCACTTTCAGCCTCCGTTCCCTCCTACACTGGTCCTGACCTGACACGTCTCCCGTCAATTCCCTCCACAGATGCTGCCCGACTATAGATTTTAGAGACCACAGCACAGAAACAGGCCCTTCGGCCCACCGAGTCCGCGCCGACCAGCGATCCCCGCACATTAACACTATCCTACACACACGCTGGGGACAATTTATACCAAGCCTATTCCCTAGCGATTGAGGCCCTCTGAGGGGGCGCTGTGAACTGTTTATGTACGTGCTGTTATGTTTGTGTGCCATTGTATGTTCGTTTCTTAGTACCTGCACTGATGTACAGCACTTTGGTCAACGTGAGTTGTTTTTAAATGTGCTGTACAAATAAAATTGACTTGGCTTGACTTGAAGCCAATTAACCGACACGTCTTTGGAGTGTGGGAGGAAACCGGAGATCTCGGAGAAAACCCACGCAGGTCACGGGGAGAACGTACAAACTCCGTACAGACGGCACCCGTAGTCGGGATGGAACCCGGGTCTCTGGCGCTGTGAGGCAGCAACTCTACCGCCGCGCCACCGTGCAGCACCAAGTTCCAAGTTGAGGTCCTTCAAAGACCCAGCAGGGGGTGGATGGGACAAACGGCCTCCCAAGTGGAGACCAAGCGGAGTGGTTGTGGAGTGAGCACGAGGGGTGATGCACAGAGGGGGGGTGGGGGGGGTGGGATTTGTCACGCTGCCTTTACCTCCACCAACATCTTCAGTCGCATTATCCTCTGGAAGGGCAGGATTAGAAACGAGGCGAGAGGCAGCCGCTGGCAGATGGGATCCTCCTCCAGCTTGGCCAGGATACCTGGGAACCTGGGATTCTCCTGCCTGCAATTGCCATCCAAAGAACAACTGTGTCATCAAGTCCACGCACATCTGAAAGCAAACGTGCACACCCAGAGCCCAGGGAGATTTAATGGATGGACATCAAGACCAGGAACCCCACCTGATATCCCCTCTGACCCGTCTGTGGCCGATGTAGCTTAGTTCTACTGCATGGAAAACAGGCCCTTCGGCCCTCCCTGTCCGTGCCGACCATCGATCATCCATTCACCCCAGTTCCACATCATCCTACTTTCCCATCCACTCCCTGCACACGAGGGGCCAGTTTACAGAGCGTCGATTAACCGACAAACCCGCACGTCTTTGGGATGTGGGAGGAAACCGGAGCACCTGGAGACAACCCACGCAGGTCACGGGGGGAGCGTGCAGACAGCACCTGTAGTCGGTAGTCTGTGGCACAGTGAGCTGCGCCACCGTGCCGTTCAGTAGCTTCCACCATGGATTGTGTCCACAAGCTCAACACTATCAGACCAAGCCTGTTTATCACACGGGTAATTATCCATCGAACGGCCCTGATCTCCATTGTGGCACGTGCATCATTATAGACCGTGGTGCTGCTTCACACAGTGATGGGTAGGGTCGACAACTGTCCCGTATTAGCCGGGACACCCCGTATATTGGGCCAAATTGGTTTATCCCGTACGGGACCGCCCTTGTCCCGTATTAGGCCCAGGGGGCGCTGTAGGCCCGGACACTGTAGGCCCAGACAATGTAGGCCCAATCACTGTAGGCCCGGGCACTGTAGGCCCGGACACTGTAGGCCCGGACACTGTAGGCCCGGACAGTGTAGGCCCGGACAGTGTAGGCTCGGACAGTGTAGGTCCGGACAGTGTAGGCCCGGACACTGTAGTCCCGGACAGTGTAGGCCCGGACACTGTAGGCCCGGACACTGTAGACCCGGACACTGTAGGCCCGGACACTGTAGGCCCGGACAGTGTACGCTCGGATACTGTAGGCCCAAACAGTGTTGGCCCGGAGGCCCAGGCACTGCCTAACGGAGGCTGCGTAGCAACCTGCCTCCCGGACCGGGCGGCCACCATTGGTGGAGCGGGAGCACGTGGCCGCTGGCTGGGTGAGGTCACGTGGGGTGCGGGGGGGATGACGTCACATATTGTCCCTTATTTGGGAGTGAGGAAGTTGGCGCCCCCTAGTGATGGAGCCCATTCTAACCCAGTGGCTGTGTGTGTGTGTATGTGTGTGTGCAGTGTCGACACGTACAGTAGCCGCTGGTAGGTCTGCTCCTGGTAGGCCTGGTTGGTGACGTACGGCAGGTAGACTCTCCTGAAGGCAGGGCAGTGGGCCAGCACAATGTCACACACGTCAAAGTTCAGGATGTCCTTCAACAGCCGCTCCTCCAGTTGCTGCAGGAACCTGGGGGGGCAACAGCAGGAAAACACCTCTGAACTGGGTCCAGCTTGGTCCAGGAAGGAACTGCAGATGCTAAAGACAGACACAAAGTGCTGGAGTAACTCAGCGGGGCTGGAGAATAAGGAGGGGTGACATTCCGGCTCTGTAGAAAGGTTCCAACCCAAATCGTCAGCCGTCCTTTTTCTCCAGAGATGCTGCCTGACCCACTGAGTTACTCCAGCACTCTGTACCTGTCTTCAGTTTCGTTTAATTTTGTTTAGTTTGGTTTATTTTACTTTACTTTTGGTTTGGTTTAGTTTAAATTAGTTTAGTTTAGTTTAGTTTTGAAATACACACACACATAGATACACACACACACACACAAAGACATATATGTATATGTAGATATATGTATATCTATGTATATATAAGAAAATAACTGCAGATGCTGGTACAAATCGAAGGTATTTATTCACAAAATGCTGGAGTAACTCAGCGGGTCAGGCAGCATCACAGGAGAGAAGGAATGGGTGACGTTTCGGGTCGAGACCCTTCTTCAGAAAAAGGGTCTCGACCTGAAACGTCACCCATTCCTTCTCTCCTGAGCTGCTGCCCGACCCGCTGAGTTACTCCAGCATTTTGTGTCAACCTTCGATTTGAACCAGCACCTGCAGTTATTTTCCTATATATATATGTGTGTGTGTGTGTGTGTGTGTGTGTGTGTGTGTGTGTGTGTGTGTGTGTGTGTGTGTGTGTGTGTGTGTGTGTGTGTGTGTGTGTGTGTGTATACACAGTATTATATATAGGTACCCGCACATTTACACATTTATAGAAATATAAATGCACCTAGACACCCACATATATAAATGTATATATGTATATACACACATACACACAGACACACACACACACACACACACACGCATACACACTCACACACACACAGACACACACACACACACACACATATACACACACATACACACACGCATACACACTCACACACACACAGACACACACACACACACACACATATACACACACATACACACACACATACATATGCACACACATACACACACACACACACACACACACACACACACACACACACTTACACACACACAGACACACACACACACACACACACACACACACGGAGACACACACACACACACACACTCACACACAAACAAACACTCACACACACACATAATTGGCATCAGGGATGTCCAGTCCACCTCACTCAGCCACCCTGGGGTCAGGTGTACCCTCTCTTTTGTCCACAGAGGGGTGAGTAGCAGCTGCAGGTAGGAGTCCACCTACTGAAGGATGCACTATCCTCTTTCACCATGGGTCCTATTCCCACGGTGGCCGTGTCAGCTTTCTCCGGCCCTCTCCCTCTGACAGGTGCAGTACTTACCTCTCACTGACTTCCCGGACTTCCGGCAGCTTTGAGAACAGCCACTGCTTTTCCTGGGCATTGAGACATTCCTGGAGCTCCCTGGAATTCTGGAAGTGTTCGACGGTGATGGTGAGACTGTGAAGATAGGATCCTTCCGAGGTGACCAGCTCAAACTTGGCCTGATAGAAACAAGAGACCTCACTGTAGGGTGGCCAACCGTCCCATGTTAGCTGGGACATCCCGTATTTTGGGCTAAATTAGTTTGTGCCGGTACGGGACCGTCCTTGTCCTGTATTAGTAGGGTTGCCAACTTCATCGCTCCCAAATAAGGGACAAAGGGTGACGTCGCCGCCCCGCGCCCCACGTGAACTCACCCAGCCAGCGCCCACGTGCTCCCGCTCCACCAATGGCGGCCGGAGGTTGCGTAACAACCCACCTCCCGGCCCAAGCGGCCGCCATTGGTGGAGCGGGAGCACGTGGCCGCTGGCTGGGTGAGGTCACGTGGGGCGCGGGGCGGTGACCTGTATTTGGGAGTAAGGAAGTTGGTAACCCTACGCGAGTTACTATAGGCCCGGACGCTGTAGGCCCGGACGCAGTAGGCCCGGACGCTGTAGGCCCGGCCGTCCTAGGCCCGGACACTGTAGGTCCGGACATTCTAGGCCCAGAGGCCTGGGCGCCGCCTAACAGAGGTCGCGTAGCAACCTGCCTCCCGGCCCGGGCGGCCGCCATTGGTGGAGCGGGAGCACGTGGCCGCTGGCTGGGTGAGGTCACGTGGGGGCGCGGGGCGGTGACGTCACCCTTTGTCCCGTATTTGGGAGGGTGGAAGTTGGCGACACCTGGGTGCCACGTCTGTGTGCGTGCCCCCCCCACGCCCCCTCACCTCCTGCAGCTTCCTCCTCTCGTTGCCCATCCTGTCCAGTAGCCCGCTCCTCCTCACGTCGGGTATGTCCTGCCACAGGGCGAAGGCGTTGCCTCGGGCCGCCCGCTGGGACCACAGGTTCAGCGGCAGCGAGCCGGTCTTGCTGTGGACCAGGACGTCGTCGTCCTCGATCACCGTGTCAGCCCGCTTCTGCCGCTGGATCTCCCGGTCGCTCGCCACGTTACTGTACTCCTGGTACAGGATCGCTGAGTTGAATTGAATTGAATAAGTTTTATCGGCCAAGTACGTACACAGACAAGGAACGTGCCTCGGTGCTCCGCTCACAAGCAACGAGAAATATGGACCGTGATGTAGAGAGACATAGAGGAATGAAAGATACGCAAAAAAGTAACGACGGTGAAGGGAGCAGGCCAATGTTAGCTGTGGGCACGGTGAAAACGAGTCACAGACAATGAGACTCAGCGAGCCGACTCTGAAGCCAGCACGTCAACTTGGCTGGGGGAGGGACAGGGAGAGAGGGGATGCAAGGGCTACTTGAAGTTGGAGAAGTCAATGTTCATAACGCTGGGGTGTAAGCTGCCCAAGCGAAATATAAGGTGCTGTTCCTCCAATTTGCTTTTTTTTTAGTATGGCTGTATTTTTTAGGAAAGCTCTTCAGCGGGTAGTCCATCGAGCTCAGAGGACCATCGGAACACAGCTACCATCCTTGGAGGGCATCTACAACACACGATGCCTTAGAAAAGCCACCAGCATCCACAAAGACTCCTCACACCCCTGCAACAGTCTGTTCGAACTTCTACCATCGGGCAGACGATACAAGGCCTTCTACGCCCACACCTCCAGACTCAGGAACAGCTTCATCCCCAGGGCCATAGCTGCTATGAACCGGTCCTGCTGAGCCGGATGGTCACATCGCACAGTGAACCGGCACAGATCTACTTGCACTTTATTCTGTTTTAAAACTGTTCTAATTTGTTTCATTGGGTTGTTTAAATTAATACTGACTAGCTAATTAATTTATTGCAGTGAATGGAAGGCACATTCCCAATCTCGTTGTACCCCTGTACAATGACAATAAAGATATATTGTATTGTAAATCTTAATTGGTACACGTGACAATAAACTGCCCTTGAAACCTTGACATTTTAAAATGCTACTACTGTGTTTGGCAAATCATTCAGTGATGAAGGCCAAAAAGCCTGCCAGCATCTGCTGCCATAACTCCCGGTGGAAGCAAGATGGCGTAAGGGAGCCACTGGCCACGAATGGAACCGGAACACAGGCCGTCTGGAGTATTGCGTGTAGTTCTGGTCGCCACACTCCACTAACGATGTTTGGAGAGAGTACTAAAGTGGTTTACAAGCATGCTGCCTGGACTAGGGGGTTCAGCTATAAGGAGAGGTTGGAAAACATTTGGAGCGTCAGAGGTTGAGGGCTAGGGTCACCAACTGTCCCGTATTAGCCGGGACATCTCGTATTTTGGGCTGAATTAGTTTGTCCCGTACGGGACCGCGTTTGTCCCATATTAGGCCCGGGGGGCGCTGTAGGCCCGGACACTGTAGGCCCAGACACTATAGGCCCAGACGCTATAGGCCCGGACGCTGTAGGCCCGGACAGTGAAGGTCCGGACGGTGTAGGCCCGGACGGTGTAGGCCCGGACACTATAGGTC
>NC_135982.1:26626892-26676892 GCF_053455715.1 Rhinoraja longicauda | reverse complement strand
AGCTGCCAGGGGAGGTAGTTGAGGCAGGTGCATTTACATTTAAAAGGCACTTGGACAGATACTTGATAGGTGAGCTGGGTGGTAGTGTGAACTGCGAAGAGGATGTTAGGAGGATGCAGGGTGACTTGGACAGGTTGAGTGAATGGGCAGATGCGTGGCAGATGCAGTATAATGTAGATAAATGTGAGATTATCCACTTTGGCGGCAAAAATAAGGAGGCAGATTATTATCTCAATGGTGTCAGATTAGATAAAGGGGAAGTGCAATGAGACCTCGGTGTCCTTGTACACCAGTCACTGAAAGTAAGCGTGCAGGTACAGCAGGCAGTGAAGAAAGCTAATGGCATGTTGGCCTTCATAACGAGAGGATTTGAGTACAGGAGCAAAGAGGTCCTTCTGCAGTTGTACAGGGCCCTGGTGAGACCACATCTGGAGTAGTGAGTGTAGTGTTGGTCTCCTAATTTGAGGAGGGACATCCTTGCTATTGAGGCAGTGCAATGTTGGGGGAGTCCAGAACCAGGGGCCACAGTCTAAGAATAAAGGGGAGGCCATTTAAAACTGAGGTGAGAAAAAAACTCTTTCACCCAGAGAATTGTGAATTTGTGCAATTCTCTGCCACAGAGGGCAGTGGAGGCCAATTCACTGGATGAATTTAGAAGAGAGTTAGATAGAGCTCTAGGGGCTAGTGGAATCAAGGGATATGGGGAGAAGGCAGGCACGGGTTACTGATCGTGGATGATTGGCCATGATCACAATGAATGGCGGTGCTGGCTCGAAGGGCCGAATGGCCTCCTCCTGCACCTATTTTCTATGTTTCTATGAAATACTCACTCGCCATTTCTAGACCTCACGATGCCAACTGTGCAAAAGACACAGGTGTGCGGCACGGTGGCGCAGCGATAAAGTTGCTGCCTCACAGCACCAGGGACCCGGGTTCGATCCCGACTACGGGTGCTGTCTGTACGGAGTTTGCACGTTCTCCCCGTGACCTGCGTGGGTTTTCTCCGGGTGCTCCGGTTTCCTCCCGCACTCCAAAGACGTGCAGGCACGTAGGTTGATTAGCTTGATGTTAATGTAAAATGGTCCCTCGTGTGTGTAGGAGGGTGTCAGTGTGCGGGGATCGCTGGTCGGCGCGGACTCAGTGGCTGTTTCCGCGCTGTATCTCTAAACCAAACTAAACGAAACCCTGGCGGAAGCCCACTTGGTCACGGGGGAGAACGTGCAAACTCCGTACAGACAGCACCGGTAATCAGGATGGAACCCGGGTCCCTGGCGCTGTTGGGCAGCGACTCTACCGCTGCGACACCGAATTGAAACTGAAACCGAAACCAAAACTAACCGAATCTAGAGATAGTTAGAGGCGAGTTTGTTACTGGGGTTGGAGAATATGATTGTGGACTTTGGGTCTGAACTGTGCCTCTAGTGAGTGGCTGAAAGACTCCCCTCTCTCGATGGGATTGTTGCTGCTTAGAGCATGACACCCCCGCTGGCCCGACACACCTTGGGTGGCCACAGCATGCTGGAGTAACTCAGCGGGTCAGGCAGCATCTCTGGAGAGAAGGGATGATTGGGTGACGTGTCGGGTCAAGACCCTTCTTCAGACTGATGTCAGGGGAGGGGGCTGTTTCCACACTGTATCTCTATCTATCTGTAACCGGGGGGAATTACCTTCTGTGCTTGAGGAACGAGGGAGGGAGAGTGCCTGGAAAGCAGTGCGACATCGGTTAGCGGGACGTCCAAAATGGAAGCAACCGTCTCTGTGGCCAACTGCAGCTGGGACTGTAAAATGGCCGCCGTGGCACCACGTGCATCTGGACTCTGTGGCCAACTGCAGCTGGGACTGTAAAATGGCCGCCATGGCACCACATGCATCTGGACTCTGTGGCCAACTGCAGCTGGGACTGTAAAATGGCCGCCATGGCACCACATGCATCTGGACTCTGTGGCCAACTGCAGCTGGGACTGTAAAATGGCCGCCACCGTGGCACCTCGTGCATCTGGACTCTGTGGGCTGTCGAGTTTAGTTTAGCGATACGGCGCAGAAACAGGCCCTTCGGCCCGCCGAGTCCGCACCGAGTTTACACCAAGCCAATTAACCAACAAACCTGCACGTCTTTGGAGTGTGGGAGGAAACCGAAGATCTCGGAGAAAACCCTCGCAGGTCACGGGGAGAACGTACAAACTCCGTACAGACAGCGCCCGTAGTCGGGATCGAACCTGGGTCTCTGACGCTGTGTGGCGGTAACTCTACCGCTGAGCCACCGCGCTGTTCTGTTCATCCTGTACTAACTGGGGCAATTGTGTTTATGTACGGGGATAAGTCTTGCTTGCTGAGCTGCACGCAAAAATATATATTTCACTCTACCTTAGTACACCTGACAATATATAAACCATTGACCATTGACCTGTGCATTGTACGAGTTATGCAATAATAATTTCACCTCGCAGTGCGCACGTGACAATAAAAACCCATTGAACCATCAACTAGTGAGCGGCCTGGATAGAGTGGATGTGGAGAGGATGCTTCCACTAGTGGGAGAGTCCAGGACCAGAGGGCACAGCCTCAGAACTAAAGGGTGTTCCTTTAGGAAGGAGGTGAGGAAGAACTTCTTTAGTCAGAGGGTGGTGAATCTGTGGAATTCTTTGCCACAGACGGCTGTGGAGGCCACAAGTCAGTGGATATTTTTAAGGCGGAGATAGATAGATTCTTGATTAGCGCGGGTGTCAGAGGATACGGGGAGAAGGCGGGAGAATGGATTCAGGCGGGAGAGGTTGATCAGCCGTGATTGTTGAATGGCGGATTGGCCCGGTGGGCCAAATGGCCTGATTCTGCTCCTGGAACCTATGAAGTGATGAACGTGCGACCTTTACCTTCGGCTGACATGATGCCCGTCAGCTTCTCCCTGGACTGGGACTGAGTCAAGGACTTGCTGATTTTCAAGGCCTGGGCGACTCTCTTCTGCGAGAGGTGCAGTCGGTTTATCAGTTCCGAGGCCGAGAACCGGCGCTTCTCCTGCTCTAGGCAGGCAGCGACGGGCTGGCTCTGACCCTCCACAGCCATGTCCCCTTTAGCTTCTGCTTCTGGCTCCAGCCCAGGCATGGGCTCCAGCGGCAGCTCGCCACAACTAGAGTCCAAGGGCCCGCTCTCGTCGTCCAGCGAGAAGCTCTGGCTCAGGAAGTCATTGTCTTTCGAGTCGTCGTCAAAGAGGGTCCCGGTAAACATCGACTCGCAGTCCAGGCTCCCGCTGCTGAGCGACTCCTCACCAGGGCTGTCCGTTGAGTACACTCGCATCTTCCTTCCTGAAAGGAGAAACGAGACTTTATAACAGAAAAAAAACCCACACACACAAGGTGAAGTCTTCAACCCAAAGCAAAATGAATGATCAGCCATGATCACATTGAATGTACGGTGCTGGCTAGAAGGGCCGAATGGCCTACTCCTCCACCTATTGTCCACTGTCTATTGTCATGGATAGAGTGGATGTGGAGAGGATGCTTCCACTGGTGGGAGAGTCTAGGACCAGAGGCCATAGACTCAGAATTAAAGGGCGCTCTTTTAGAAAGGAGGTGAGGAAGAACTTCTTTAGTCAGAGGGTAGTTAATCTGTGGAACTCATTGCCACAGAGGGCTGTGGAGGCCAAGACAACTAAAAAGGCAATACGGGGAGAAAAGATGAGGTACGAGGGTAAACTAGCCAATAATATAAAGGAGGATAGTAAAAGCTTTTTTAGGTATGTGAAGATGAAAAAATAGTCAAGGCAAATGTGGGTCCCTTGAAGACAATAGCAGGGGAATTTATTATGGGGAACAAGGAAATGGCAGACGAGTTGAACCGGTATTTTGGATCTGTCTTCACTGAGGAGGGTACAAACAATCTCCCAGATGTTCTAGTGGCCAGAGATCCTAGGGTGACAGAGGAACTGGAGGAAATCCACATTAGGCAGGAAAAAGTTTTGGGTAGACTGATGGGACTCAAGGCTGATAAATCCCCAGGGCCTGATGGTCTGCATCCCAGGGTGCTTAAGGAGGTGGCTCTAGAAATTGTGGACGCATTAGTGATTATTTTCCAATGTTCTATAGATTCCGGGTCAGTTCCTGTGGATTGGAGGGTAGCTAATGTTATCCCACTTTTCAAGAAAGGAGGGAGAGAGAAAACGGGAAATTATAGACCAGTTAGTCTGACATCAGTGGTGGGGAAGATGCTGGAGTCAATTATAAAAGACGAAATTGCGGAGCATTTGGATCGCAGTAACAGGATCGTTCCAAGTCAGCATGGATTTACACATATAACACATATAACACATATAACAACTACAGCATGGAAACAGGCCTGTCCGGCCCTACCAGTCCACGCCGACCATTCTCCCTGACCTAGTCTCATCTACCTGCACTCAGACCATAACCCTCCAATCCCCTCCTATCCATATACCTATCCAATTTACTCTTAAATAATAAAATCGAGCCAGCCTCCACCACTTCCACCGGAAGTCCATTCCATACAGCCACAACCCTCTGAGTAAAGAAGTTCCCCCTCATGTTACCCCTAAACCTTTGTCCCTCAATTCTGAAGCTATGTCCCCTTGTTGGAATCTTCCCCACTCTCAAAGGGAAAAGCCTACCCACGTCAACTCTGTCCGTCCCTCTCAAAATTTAAAAAACCTCTATCAAGTCCCCCCTCAACCTTCTACGCTCCAAAGAATAAAGACCCAACCTGTTCAACCTCTCTCTGTAGCCTAAGTGCTGAAACCCAGGCAACATTCTAGCAAATCTCCTCTGTACCCTCTCCATTTTGTCGACATCCTTCCTATAATTTGGCGACCAGAACTGCACACCATACTCCAGATTTGGCCTCACCAATGCCCTGTACAATTTCAACATTACATCCCAACTTCTATACTCGATGCTCTGATTTATAAAGGCAAGCATACCAAACGCCTTCTTCACCACCCTATCCACATGAGATTCCACCTTCAGGGAACAATGCACAGTTATTCCCAGATCCCTCTGTTCCACTGCATTCCTCAATTGCCTACCATTTACCCTGTACGTCCTATTTTGATTTGTCCTACCAAAATGCAGCACCTCACACTTATCAGCATTAAACTCCATCTGCCATCTTTCAGCCCACCCTTCCAAAAGGCCCAAGTCTCTCTGTAGACTTTGAAAATCTACCTCACTATCAACTACTCCACCTATCTTAGTATCATCTGCATATTTACTAATCCAATTTGCCACACCATCATCCAGATCATTAATGTAAATGACAAACAACAGTGGACCCAACACAGATCCTTGGGGCACTCCACTAGACACTGGCCTCCAACCTGACATACAATTGTCAACCGTTACCCTCTGGTATCTCCCATTCAGCCATTGTTGAATCCATCTTGCAACCTCACTATTAATACCCAACGATTTAACCTTCTTAATCAACCTTCCATGTGGAACCTTGCCAAATGCCTTACTGAAGTCCATATAGACAACATCCACAGCCTTGCCCTTATCAATTTCCCTGGTAACCTCTTCAAAAAAGTCAAGAAGATTAGTCAAACATGACCTTCCAGGCACAAATCCATGTTGACTGTTTCTAATCAGGCCTTGATTATCCAAATAATTATATATATTGTCCCTAAGTATCTTTTCCATTAATTTTCCCACCACAGACGTCAAACTAATAGGTCTATAATTGCTAGGTTTACTTTTAGAACCTTTTTTAAACAAAGGCACAACATGCGCAATGCGCCAATCTTCCGGCACCATCCCTGTTTCTAATGACGTTTGAAATATTTCCGTCATAGCCCCTGCTATTTCTGCACTAACTTCCCTCAATGTCCTAGGGAATATCCTATCAGGACCTGGAGACTTATCCACTTTTATATTCTTCAAAAGTGTCCGTACCTCCTCTTCTTTAATCCTCCTAATTTCCATCACTACTCTACTTGTTTCGCTTACCTCACATAATTCAATATCCTTCTCCTCGGTAAATACCGAAGAAAAGAAATTGTTTAATATCTCCCCCATTTCTTCCGGCTCAGCACATAGCTGTCCACTCTGACTCTCTAATGGACCAATTTTATGAAGGGGAAATCGTGCTTGACTAATCTACTGGAATTTTTTGAGGATGTAACTAGGAAAATTGACAGGGGAGAGCCGGTGGATGTGGTGTACCTCGACTTTCAGAAAGCCTTCGACAAGGTCCCACATAGGAGATTGGTGGGCAAAATTAGAGCACATGGTATTGGAGGTAGGGTACTGACATGGATAGAAAGTTGGTTGACAGACAGAAAGCAAAGAGTGGGGATAAATGGGTCCCTTTCAGAATGGCAGGCAGTGACTAGTGGGGTACCGCAAGGCTCGGTGTTGGGGCCGCAGCTATTTACAATATACATCAATTACTTGGATGAAGGGATTAAAAGTACCATTAGCAAATTTGCCGATGATACAAAGCTAGGTGGCAGTGTGAACTGTGAGGAAGATGCTATGAGGTTGCAGGATGACTTGGACAGGTTGTGTGAGTGGGCGGATGCATGGCAGATGCAGTTTAATGTAGATAAGTGTGAGGTTATCCACTTTGGTGGTAAGAATAGGAAGGCAGATTATTATCTGAATGGTGTCAAGTTAGGAAAAGGGGACGTACAACGTGATCTGGGTGTCCCAGTGCATCAGTCACTGAAAGGAAGCATGCAGGTACAGCAGGCAGTAAAGAAAGCCAATGGAATGTTGGCCTTCATAACAAAAGGAGTTGAGTATAGGAGCAAAGAGGTCCTTCTGCAGTTGTACAAGGCCCTAGTGAGACCGCACCTGGAGTACAGTGCGCAGTTTTGGTCTCCAAATTTGAGGAAGGATATTCTTGCTATTGAGGGCGTGCAGCGTACGTTTACTAGGTTAATTCCCGGAAAGGCGGGACTGTCATATGTTGAAAGACTGGAGCGACTAGGTTTGTATACACTGGAATTTAGAAGGATGAGAGGGGATCTTATCGAAACGTATAAAATTATTAAGGGGTTGGACACGTTAGAGGCAGGAAACATGTTCCCAATGTTGGGGGAGACCAGAATCAGGGGCCACAGTTTAAGAATAATGGGTAGGCCATTTAGAACAGAGATGAGGAAAAACTTTTTTAGTCAGAGAGTTGTAAATCTGTGGAATTCTCTGCCTCAGAGGGCAGTGGGGGCCAATTCTCTGAATACATTCAAAAGAGAGCTAGATAGAGCTCTTAAGGATAGCGGAGTCAGGGGGTATGGGGAGAAGGCAGGAACGGGGTACTGATTGAGAATGATCAGCCGAAGGGCCGAATGGCCTTCTCCTGCACCTATTTTCTATTGTCGATTGTCTAAGTCAGTGGATATTTTTAAGGCAGAGATCGACAAGTTCGTGATTGGAACGGGTGTCGAGGGTTATGGGGTGAAGGCAGGAAAATGGGATTGGGAGGCAGAGATCAGCTGTGACTGAATGGCGGAGTAGACTCGATGGGCCGAATGGCCTAATTCTACTCCTATAACTTGTGAACTTGTGAACATAGAGTCTTACAACATGGAAACAGGCCCTTCAGGCCAACTTGCCCACACCGGCCAACATGCCCCATCTACACTCGTCCCACCTGCCTGCGTTTGGCCCATCTCCCTCTAAACCTGTCCTATCCATGCACCTGTCTAAATGTTTCTTAAACGTTGCGATAGTACCAGCCTCAATTACCTCCTCCGGCAGCTCGTTCCATACACCCCCCATCCTTTACCCCTCAGGTTCTTATTAAATCTTTCCCCCTTCACCTTGAACCTATGTCCTCTGGTTCTCAATTCCCCTACTCTGGGCAAGAGACTCTGTGCGTCTACCCGATCTGTTCCTCTCATGATTTTGTACACCTCTAGAAGATCAAATGTGTTTTAGAAATATGAGCAACATCACATAGTAACCTTTCTCCAGAGATGCTCCCTGACCCGCTGAGTTACTCCAGCATTTTATGTCTACCTTCGATTTAAACCAGCATCTGCAGTTCTTTCCTACACATACAAAGTTTAGTTTAGTCTAGTGTAGAGATTTTTTTAGATTTTTAGATTTAGAGATACAGCGCGGAAACAGTCCCTTCGGCCCACCGAGTCCGCGCCGCCCAGCGATCCCCACACACTAACACTATCCTGCACACACTAGGGACAATTTTTACATTTACCCAGTTAATTAACCTACATACCTGTACGTCTTTGGAGTGTGGGAGGAAACCGAAGATCACGGAGAAAACCCACGCAGGTCACGGGGAGAACGTACAAACTCCGTACAGACGGCGCCCGTAGTCGGGATCGAACCTGAGTCTCCGGCGCTGCATTCGCTGTAAGGCAGCAACTCTACCGCTGCGCCACCGTGCCGCCCGAGATACAGTGCGGACAGAGGCCCTTCGGCCCACTGAGTCCACGCCGACCAGCGATTACCCCGTAGACAAGCACTGTCCGACAGACTAGTGGCAATTTCCATTTTTTGTACCAAAGAACATTAACCTGCGCGTCTTTGAAGTGTGGGAGGAAACCGGAGCACCCGGAGAAAAGCCACGCAGGTCACGGGGAGAACGTACAAACTCCGTACAGACAGCGCCCGTGGTCGGGATCGAACCCGGGTCTCCGGCGCTGTGAGGCAGCGACTCTACCCGCTGTGCCACCGTGCCGCCTGAGTCGTGGACCTACGCACCCAGAGGTTTTCATTCCATCTCACAATCTCCACAACATCGCGATGATTAATAATCAATAGAGCATCTTTAATATAGCATCGTCATAATTGATATTTAATCGATCTTGGGTCTTGATGGGCTTGTCCGTGTACCAGTGGTGCTGCTGATTGCAAGACGTTCATTGTACATGTACCTCACTCACCCTTACAGTTGCCAACTTCGTATCTCCCAAATAAGGGGCAAGGGGTGACGTCAACGCCCCCGCGCCCCACGTGACCTCACCCAGCCAGCGGCCACGTGCTCCCGCTCCACCAATGCCTTCCATCACAGTGAGGAGTGTGGAAGAGTCTCTCTGGTGGATGTTTATGTTAAATTGTATTTTGTGAGTATGACTGTGTGGCAAAATGAAATTCCTCATCTGTTGCAAAACATACTTGGCTGATAACTTATGATTATGAGTGTATCACCTGGCCCCTTCATCTGAGTCATTAAGTAACTGCAGGTCCTGAGGCACTGGGCAAGTCACTGCTTGCCAACCTGACAATGGTGCGTTTATCCATCCCCACTCGGTTCTCAGAATATTACCCAATCTTCCATCCGCTCTCAAAAATATTATTCCACGAGCACTTCATTTCTGCTGCAAACTTTCATGCAACACCTTATTACGGGGATCTCTGGTTGGCGTGGACCCAGAGGGCCGAAGAGGCCTGATCCCGCGCTGTATCTCTGAACCAAACTGAACCAAACTAAACAGTAAAATTGCCCAGGCAGTGGAAGTGAAAGTGGATAACTTAGAACCAATGTGAACAGGTGATTGGTGGTCGGCATGGACTCGGTGGGCCGAAGGGCCTGTTTTCCATGCTGTATCTCTAAACTAAACTAAACTTTATTAATGTGTCTCGTCCCGAAACGTCACTCATTCCCTCTCTCCAGAGATGCTGCCTGACCCGCTGAGTTACTCCAGCATTTTGTGTCTACCTTCAACTGAGGCAGGAAACATGTTCCCAATGTTGGGGGAGTCCAGAACAAGGGGCCACAGTTTAAGAATAAGGGGGTAGGCCATTTAGAACGGAGATGAGGAAAAACTTTTTCAGTCAGAGAGTTGTGAATCTGTGGAATTCTCTGCCTCAGAAGGCAGTGGAGGCCAATTCTCTGAATGCATTCAAGAGAGAGCTAGATAGAGCTCTTAAGAATAGTGGAGTCAGGGGGTATGGGGAGAAGGCAGGAACGGGGTACTGATTGAGAATGATCAGCCATGATCACATTGAATGGCGGTGCTGGCTCAAAGGGCCGAATGGCCTCCTCCTGCACCTATTGTCTATTGTCTATTTATTAATGTTCAATGGTTCTTTATTGTCACATGTACCAAGGTCATGTTTTGCATACAGGTCAGTAAAACTATTGCTTTATAGAAATACAATCCTTGATTAAGCACAGAATATATACTTAACCGCCCACTGAGCCCACACTCAAGAGTGACCAGGTTTGCCTTTGGTAATGCAAATGCATTCTACCCCTTTGCTCTCTGCCTCCCTGCTGCAATGGTTCATACATTTTCAATCACAATCATTTCATCACATTTTAGTTTAGTTTAGTTCAGAGGTACGGCATGGAAACAGGCCCTTCGGCCCACCAAGTCCATGCCGACCATCTATCACCCGTTCAGACCAGTTCTATGTTATTCACGTTCACATCCACTCCCTGCACTCTAGGGACAATTTTAGTTTAGTTTAGTTTAGTTTAGTTTAGTTTAGAGATACAGCACGGAAACAGGCCCTTCGGCCCACCGGGTCCGTGCCGCCCAGCGATCCCAGCACACTAACGCTATCCTACACACACCAGGGACATTTTACAATTATACCAAGCCAATTAACCTAGAAACCCGCACGTCTTTGGAGTGTGGGAGGAAACCGGAGCACCCGGAGAAAACCCCACGCAGGTCACGGGGAGAACGTACAAACTCCGTACACACAGCGCCCGTAGGCAGGATCGAACCCGGGTCTCTGGCGCTGCAAGGCAGTAGCTCTACCGCTGCGCCACCGTGCGACCAGTACAGAGGCCGAAAAACCTCCAAACCAGCACGTCTTTGGGATGCGGGAGTCAAGAGTGATATTAGTTGAGTTTAGTTAGAGAGAGAGAGAAAACAAACGAAGGATCATGTCAAAGATGAGAGTGTAAGAAAATAACTGCAGATGCTGGTACAAATCAAAGGTATTTATTTCACAAAGTGCTGGAGTAACTCAGCAGGTCAGGCAGCATCTCAGGAGAGAAGGAATGGGTGACGTTTCGGGTCGAGACCCTTCTTCAGACTGATGTCAGGGGGCGGGACAAAGGAAGGATATAGGTGGAAACAGGAAGATAGAGGGAGAACCGGGAAGGGGAGGGACAGAGGAACTATCTAAAGTTGGAGAAGCCAATGTTCATACCGCTGGACTGCAAGCTGCCCAGGCGAAATATGAGGTGCTGTTCCTCCATTTTCCGGTGGGCCTCACTATGGCACTGGAGGAGGCCCATGACAGAAAGTTCAGACTGGGAGTGGGAGGGGGAGTTGAAGTGCTCAGCCACCGGGAGATCAGGCGAACTGAGCGAAGGTGTTGAGCGAAACGATCGCCGAGACTGTGTTTGGTTTCGCCGATGCAAAGAAGTTGACATCTAAGTTGTCAAAGTTGAGATATGCATTAGAGAATTAGTCACAGAATCATACATTATTGAAACAGACCTTTCGGCCTAACTCACCCACACCACCCAAAATATCCATCTAACCTAGTCTTATTTACCTGCATTTGGCCCATATTCTTCAAAACCTTACCTGTCCATATATCTGTCCAAGTGTCTTTAAAGGCGTAGGAAGGAACTGCAGATGCTGGTTTAAACCAAAGATAGACACAAAATGCTGGAGTAAGGTTGCCAATTTCATCACTCCCAAATACAAGGTGACATCACCGCCCCACGCCCCACGTGACCTCACCCAGCCAGCGGTCACGTGTTTCCTGCCAGGGCGGCCGCCATTGGTGGAGCGGGAGCATGTGGCCACTGGCTGGGTGAGGTCACGTGGGGCGCGGGGCGGTGACGTCACCCTTTGTCACCTATTTGGGAGTGAGAAAGTTAGCAACCCCTAACCTCAACCCAACCCATCCATCCTGACCAAGATGCCCCATCTAACAAGTCGAATTTGTCTGTGTTTTTTCTATATCCCTTTCTTATCATGTACCTATCCAAGTGACACCTCCGCCTTAACCTACTTGATCTCCCAGTGGCTCAGCACTTCAACTCCCCCTCCCACTCCCAATCTGACCTTTCTGTCCTGGGCCTCCTCCATTGTCAGAGTGAGGCCCAGCCCAAATTGGAGGAGCAGCACCTCATATTTCGCTTGGGTAGCTTACACCCCAGCGGTATGAACATGGACATCTCTAACTTCAGATAGCCCTTGCTTTCCCTCTCTCTCCATCCCCTCCCCCTTCCCAGTTCGCCCACTAGTCTTACTGTCTCCGACTACATTCCATCTCTGTCCCGCCCACTCCCCTGACATCAGTCTGAAGAAGGGTCCTGACCCAAAACGTCACCCATCCCTTCTCTCCAGAGATGCTGCCTGTCCTGCTGAGTTACTCCAGCACTTTGTGCCTGTCCAAGTGGTTTGACATAGTGCCTAACTCAACTACTTTCTCAAACAGCTCGGTCCATACACCCAAAAAGTTGCCCCTCAGGATCCTATTAAATCTCCCCTCTTTCACCTTAAACATATGGCCTCAGGTTCTTGATTACTCTACTCTGGGTAAATGATACTGTGCATTCCTGGGATGGCAGGACTTTCATATGAAGAAAGACTGGATAGACTCGGCTTGTACTCGCTGGAATTTAGAAGATTGAGGGGGGATCTTATAGAAACTTACAAAATTCTTAAGGGGTTGGACAGGCTAGATGCAGGAAGATTGTTCCCGATGTTGGGGAAGTCCAGAACAAAGGGTCACAGTTTAAGGATAAGGGGGAAGTCTTTTAGGACCGAGATGAGAACGTTTTTTTTCACACAGAGAGTGGTGAATCTGTGGAATTCTCTGCCACAGAAGGTAGTTGAGGCCAGTTCATTGGCTATATTTAAGAGGGAGTTAGATGTGGCCCTTGTGGCTAAAGGGATCAGGGGGTATGGAGAGAAGGCAGGTACGGGATACTGAGTTGGATGATCAGCCATGATCATATTGAATGGCGGTGCGTACAGGCTCGAAGGGCCGAATGGCCTACTCCTGCACCTATTTTCTATGTTTCTATTTATTCACCTTATCAAACGCACACCTCCAGATTCAGGGACAGTTTCTTCCCGGCTGTTGTCAGGTGACTGAACCATCCTCTCAACAACTAGAGAGCAGTGCTGAACTACTATCTACCTCATTGGAGACCCTCGGACTATCCTTGATCGGACTTTTCTGGCTTTATCTTGCAGTAAACGTTATCCCCTTTATCCTGCGTCTGTACACTGTGGACGGATCGATTGTAATCGTGTATTGTCTTTCCGCTGACTGGTCAGCACGCCACAAAAGCTTTTCACTGTACCTCGACACACGTGATAATAAACTGCACTAAACTGTGTAAAGGAAGTGTAGGGAAGAACTGCAGGCGCTGGTTTACACCGAAGATAGACACAAAATGCTGAAGTAATTCAGCGGGTCAGACAGCATCTCTGGTGGGTTTTCTCCGGGTGTTCCGGTTCCCTCCCACAATGCACAGACGTGCAGCTTTGCAGGTTAATTGGCTTCGGTAGAATTGTAAATTGTCCCCAGTGTGTGTCGGGTAGTGTTAATGTGCGGGGATCGCTGGTCGGCGCGGACCCGGTGGGCCGAAGGGCCTGTTCTCTAAACTATACGGATCGGAGAAGGCAGAGTAAAGGTGGGGGCATTTACTTGCAGTTTTCTCCTGGTCTGAGCTCTGCGAGGGTCTCCTGTGTCGAGCGCTCACCCCGTCCCTCTCCGCCTCGACCAGCAGCTTGTCCAGCGAGAAGTCGCTCTTGGAGGCGGTCGCGCCGAAGCCGGGGCTCGTGGGGAAGCGTTGGTGGGGCCAGCTGTCAGCCTTGCCCACGATGTGGCGGCCGGTCAGGGCCGGAGTGGCCAAGGCCACCGTCTCCCCCTGGCCCGCCTGGCCCGGCGTCCATCTCTCTGCAGCCCCCGGCCCCCCGTTCAGTTCGTCCTCCACCGGGAGCTGGCAGGTGGGCAGCGCCGACTGTCTCTTGAGGTCGGCCTTGGGCCTCAGCACCTGCTGCCTGCAGAGGCAGCTGCCAGCAGTCCTCTCCTCCCTCGGCTCCTGCCCGCCTTGCTCCCCGCCTTCCGTGCCGCCCGGCGCCTCCAGGCTCCCCCGCCGCTTGCCGTTCAGCGCGGGCTCGTCCAGCACGTTAAACGACACGCTCTCCCCCTGGAAGGCGGCAATGTGGTTCTTGAGGCAGGGTCTGTCCATCAGCTCATCCTTGAGGGTCTCCATCTCATCGCCATTACAAATGTGCATCTCTGTGGGACGGCAACAAGAAAACCTGGTCAGAGCCGGCACTCAGTCAGGCGCACACACGCCACAAGCCAACGGATCTGGAGCCAAAATACGTACGGCTAGGCTACAGGTCACAGTCTAAGGGGCCACAGGTCACAGTCTAAGGGGCCACAGGTCACAGTCTAAGGGGCCACAGGTCACAGTCTAAGGGGCCACAGGTCACAGTCTAAGGGGCCACAGGTCACAGTCTAAGGGGCCACAGTCTAAGAATATATGGGGCCACACAGTCTAAACATATATGGGGCCACACAGTCTAAACGTATAAGGTTATTAAGGGGTTGGACACGTTAGAGGCAGGAAACATGTTCCCAATGTTGGGGGAGTCCAGAACCAGGGGCCGCAGTTTAAGAAACAGGGGTAGGCCATTTAGAACGGAGACGAGGAAAAACTTTTTCAGTCAGAGCGTTGTGAATCTGTGGAATTCTTTGCCTCAGAAGACAGTGGAGGCCAATTCTCTGAATGCATTCAAGAGAGAGCTAGATAGAGCTCTTAAGGATAGCGGAGTCAGGGGGTATGGGGAGAAGGCAGGAACGGGGTACTGATTGAGAATGATCAGCCATGATCACGTTGAATGGTGGTGCTGGGTCGAAGGGCCGAATGGCCTCCTCCTGCACCTATTGTCTATTGTCTATTGAATAAAGGGGGGGGGGGATTTAAAACTGAGGTGAGAAAGAATTTTATCACCCAGAGAGTTGTAAATTTGTGGAATACTCTGCCACAGAGGGCAGTGGAGGCCGATTCACTGGATGAATTTAAAACAGAGTTAGATAGAGCTCTAGGGGCTAGTGGAATCAAGAGATATGGGGAAAAGGCAGGCACGGGTTAATGATTGTGGATGATCAGCCATGATCACGATGAATGGCGGTGCTGGCTCGAAGGGCCAAATGGCCTCCTCCTGCATATTTTCTATGTTTCTATGTTTCTATGACGTCACTGAGACTAAAGGAGGGCTGGGCGTGGTCTCACCGGGGCCCTGTACAGGTGCGGTCTCACCGGGGCCCTGTACAGGTGCGGTCTCACCGGGGCCCTGTACAGGTGCGGTCTCACCGGGGCCCTGTACAGCATGCGGTCTCACCGGGGCCCTGTACAGGTGCGGTCTCACCGGGGCCCTGTACAGGTGCGGTCTCACCGGGGCCCTGTACAGGTGCGGTCTCACCGGGGCCCTGTACAGGTGCGGTCTCACCGGGGCCCTGTACAGGTGCGGTCTCACCGGGGCCCTGTACAGGTGCGGTCTCACCGGGGCCCTGTACAGGTGCGGTCTCACCGGGGCCCTGTACAGGTGCGGTCTCACCGGGGCCCTGTACAACTGCAGAAGGACCACCAAGAACGAAGGGGAACCACAAATGGAATGTGTTAAAAATACTTCGGGTAAAATGGAATACTTTGTAACTTTATCGGCTACTTTATGCAGCCACTCTTTGCATACCTTGGGCAGGCAAAACAATGAACATCACTGTGACTTATAGACAATAGACAATAGGTGCAGGAGGAGGCCATTCGGCCCTTTGTGCCAGCACCGCCATTCACTGTGATCATGGCTGATCATTCTCAATCAGTACCCCGTTCCTGCCTTCTCCCCATACCCCCTGACTCCGCTATCCTTAAGAGCTCTATCCAACTCTCTCTTGAAAGCATCCAGTGAATTGGCCTCCACTCCCTTCTGAGGCAGAGAATTCCACAGATTCACAACTCTCTGGGTGAAAAAGATCTTCCTCATCTCCGTTCTAAATGGCCTACCCCTTATTCTTAAACTGTGGCCTCTGGTTCTGGACTCCCCCAACATTGGGAACATGTTTCCTGCCTCTAACGTGTCTAACCCCTTAATAATCTTATACGTTTCGATAAGATCCCCTCTCATCCTTCTAAATTCCATTGTATACAACCCTAGTCGCTCCAGTCTTTCAACATATGACAGTCCCGCCATTCCGGGAATTAACCTAGTAAACCTACGCTGCACGCCCTCAATAGCAAGAATATCCTTCCTCAAATTTGGAGACCAAAACTGCACACAGTACTCCAGGTGCGGTCTCACTAGGGCCCTGTACAACTGCACACAGTACTCCAGGTGCGGTCTCACTAGGGCCCTGTACAACTGCACACAGTACTCCAGGTGCGGTCTCACTGGGGCCCTGTACAACTGCACACAGTACTCCAGGTGCGGTCTCACTAGGGCCCTGTACAACTGCACACAGTACTCCAGGTGCGGTCTCACCAGGGCCCTGTACAACTGCACACAGTACTCCAGGTGCGATCTCACCAGGGCCCTGTACAACTGCAGAAGGACCTCTTTCTCCAGAAGGTCCCTGCCCCTCCCCATCTGCCCACACAACATCCACCGTTGCCATGGTAACATGGCCGAAGGCAATCAGTGGCCTCATTACCAAATTATCAAATCAAATCACATCAGATGATTTTAATGGGCGATGGAGCAGCGGTCGAGTTGCTGCCTGACAGCGAATGCAGCGCCGGAGACCCGGGTTCCATCCAGACTGCACGGAGTTTGTACGTTCTCCCCGTGACCTGCGTGGGTTTTCTCCGAGATCTTCGGTTTCCTCCCACATTTGTTTGTAGGTCAATTGGCTGGGCAAATGTTAAAAAATGTCCCTTGTGTGTGTCGGATCGTGTTAGTGCGCGGGGATCGCTGGTCGGCGCGGACCCGGTGGACCGATAGGGCCTATTCCCGCACTGTATCTCTAAACTAAACTAAACTAAATTAAAATCACATTAGATTATTTTGAATCTACGGTTTCATAGAAACATAGAAACGTAGCAAATAGGTGCAGGAGGAGGCCATTTGGCCCTTCGAGCCAGCACTGGATATGCTCAGTGGTCAGGCAGCATCTGTGGAGACAAGAATAGAGTTGGGATATCAGGTCGATGATCTATTTGATAAAAGATCATTGACCCCACGAGACTTTAACACCATTTCTCCACAAAAGATTTTAGATTTATTTAGAGATACAGCGCGGAAACAGGCCCTTCGGCCCACCGAGTCCGCGCCGCCCAGCGATCCCCGCACACTAACACTATCCTACACCCACTAGGGACAATTTTTACATTTGCCCAGCCAATTAACATACAAACCTGTACCTCTTTGGAGTGTGGAAGGAAACCGAAGATCTCGAAGAAAACCCACGCAGGTCACGGGGAGAACGGACAAACACCGTACAGACGTCGCCCGTAGTCAGGATCGAACCTGAGTCTCCGGCGCTGCATTCGCTGTAAGGCAGCAACTCTACCGCTGCGCCACCGTGCCACCCAAAAGCTGCCGGTTTAGTGAATATGTTTCCATATTTTTATAGAATTTTACATGTTTCTCTTAAGATCCCCTCTCATCCTTCTAAATTCCAGCGAATACAAGCCCGGTCGACCCATTCTTTCATCGTAGGTCAGTCCCGCCATCCCGGGAATTAACCAGGTGAATCTACGCTGCACTCCCCCAATAGCAAGAATGTCCTTCATCAAATGAGGAGGCCAAAACTGCGCACAGTACTCCAGCTTAGTTCTCATCCCCGGGGCGGGCGCGGGCTTGTCACTGCGGGTCACACGGCCACGAGTTGCCGCATGTCCAGGGTGTGGCGCCATGCAGCGCTCCGGGCCAATGGCTCTACTGCACACAGCCAGCCTCTCGCCTTGTTTATCACTTCACCAGCCTTCATTTGCCAGACTTTTTGGCAGTAAATTCTCAGGTTTAGTTTAGTTTAGAGATACAGCGCGGAAACAGGCCCTTATGGCCCACCGGGTCCGCGCCGACCAGCGATCCCCGCACATTAACACCATCCCACACGCACCAGCGATCAGTTTTTTTACACATTTACCAAGCCAATTAACCAGCAAACCTGCACGTCTTTGGAGTGTGGGAGGAAAGCTGGAATCCGTGTGGGATTCTCTGCCACAGAGGGCAGTGGAAGCCAAATCACTGGATGAATTTAAAAGAGAGTTAGATAGAGCTCTAGGAGCTAGTGGAATCAAGGGATATGGGGAGAAGGCAGGCACGGGTTACTGATTGTGGACGATCAGCCATGATCACAATGAATGGCGGTGCTGGCTCGAAGGGCCAAATGGCCTCCTCCTGCACCTATTTTCTACGTTTCTATGTTTCTATGAAACCGAAGATTTCGGAGAAAACCCACACAGGTCACGGGATGAACGTACAAAATCCGTACAGACAGCACCCGTAGTCGGGATGGAACCCGGGTCTCCGGCGCTGCATTCGCTGTAAGGCAGAAACTCTACCGCTGCGCCACCGTGACCGCCCAACGTGCTTCGGCGCAGTTTAAAGAACTGCACCCTCTCTCACACTAAACCCACCAGGTGCCAAGATGGTCAGCTCTCTCAATGACTCCACTGGCAGGCCAAGGCCACCTCTGTGTTAAAGAAAGACACAGAGTGCTGGAGTAACTCAGCGGGTCAGGCAGCATCTGTGGAGAACATGGATAGGTGACGTTTCACAGAGTGCTGGAGTAACTCAGCGGGTCAGGCAGCATCTGTGGAGAACATGGATAGGTGACATTTCACAGAGTGCTGGAGTAACTCAGCGGGTCAGACAGCATCTGTGGAGAACATGGATAGGTGACGTTTCGGGGCGAGAGCCTTCTTCAGATTGGTTAGAGGATGGGAAACGAGAGATATAGACGATGATGTAGAGAGATAAAGAATAACGGATGAAAGATATGCAATAAAGTAACGATGATAAAGGAAACAGGCCATTGCTTAGACATCTTATTTTCTCAGTCTGAAGGGCCCACTCCTTCCCCCAGAGATGCTGCCTGTCCCGCTGAGTTACTCTAGCATTTTGTGTCTACCTTCTGTCTAATCTGATTATTGAAACACTAAATGGAAAAGCTTCCAATAGGTGATTTGAATATCACAAGTTCACAAGATATAGGAGTACAATTCGGCCATTCGGCCCATCGAGTCTACTCCGCCATTCAATCATGGCTGATCTCTGCCTCCTAATGCCATCTTCCTGCCTTCTCCCCATAACCCTTGACACCCGCTCTAATCAAGAATTTGTCTATCTCTGCTTGGTCGTATCAAGGGATTTTTAATGCACTTGCTGATTAACACTCAACACCTACTTTGAGTCTGAAGAAGGGTCTTGACCCGAAACGTCGCCCATTCCTTCTCTCCAGAGATGCTGCCTGACCCGCTGAGTTACTCCAGCATTTTGTGTCAACCTTCGGGAAGATACAGAGTGCAGAGCATAGTTCCCAGCACTGTAGGGCTGTGACCTAATGCCCCACTACTGACTAGCACGGCAAAAACAAAGGTCACTTTTCTCTTGTCTCCAATTACATGTTCACCCTAGGGATGCTGTGGAGATACAGCGTGGAAACAGGCCCTTCGACTAGGGGGTGCCAACTTCTCACTCCCAAATAAGGGACAAGGCGACGTCACCGCCCTGCGCCCCACGTGACCTCACCCAGCCATCGGCCACGTGCTCCCGCTCCACCAATGGCAGCCGGGAGGCAGGTTGCTACGCAACCTCCGTTAGGCGGTTCCTGGGGCTCCGGGCCTACAGTGTCCAGGCCTACAGCGTCTGGGCCTACAGTGTCTGAGCCTACAGTGTCCGGGCCTACAGTGTCCGGACCTACAGCGTCTGGGCCTACAGTGTCCAGGCCTACAGCGTCTGGGCCTACAGTGTCCGAGCCTACAGTGTCCGGGCCTACAGTGTCCGGACCTACAGCGTCTGGGCCTACAGTGTCCGGGCCTACAGCATCCGGACCTACAGCATCCGGGCCTATAGTGTCCAGGCCTACAGTGTCTGGACCTACAGCGTCCGGGCCTACAGCGCCCCCTGGCCTAATACAGGACAAGAGCGGTCCCGTACGGGACAAACCAATTTAGCCCAAAATACAGGATGTCCCGGCTAATACGGGACAGTTGGCAACCGTACCTTCGGCCCACCGAGTCCACGCCAGCCGGAGATCACCCTGTACACCAACCTGCACACACGAGGAACAACTTTACAACTTACCGAGCCAATTAACCAACAAACCCGCACATCTTTGGAGTGTGGGAGAAAAACTCACAGTCACAGGAAGAGCGTACAAACTCCGTACAGACAGCACCCGTAGTCAGGATCGATCCCGGGTTTCTGGCGCTGTGAGGCAGCAACTCTACTGCTGCGCCACTCACTAATGATCGTTTTAAGAATTCTGGGCCTTATTTGCTTTGTTTAGATTAGCTTGCTTTCAGCAGACTTGCATTGGCATCTTGATAATCTGCTTCCTTTTCTGTTTAATTGTCTCCACACACAAGTTTAGACAAGCGATCGTTTTTGTTAGCAGGAACGGGGTTACTGATTGAGAATGATCAGCCATGCTCATATTGAATGGCGGTGCTGGCTCGAAGGGCCGAATGGCCTACTCCTGCACCTATTTTCTATGTTTCTATGTTTAAGAGAGAGACTTATGGGAGAGGAAACCACCATGCAGAGGCCCGGGTTCGATCCTGACTACGGGTGCTGTCTGTATGGAGTTTGCACGTTCTCCTTTGAATTACAGTTCATCAAAATCAAAAAGGAAAATGACCACAATCAAGAAGTTTTCAAGACGCCACGTAAAAGCTGGTTGTCAGTATTGTGGTGCTCCGAAACACTTCCTTTGGGTGTAACTGGGAGACAGTGCCAAGGATTAAAGCATGTAGGGCAAGTTCCCACAGGCAGGCAAACAGCAAAGCAAGAACAAAGCTCCAACAGTGCCAAAGTGTACATGGTCATCCAGGCCGAGGCAGTCAGTGGATCTCATAGTCCGTCCACCACGCTCAGCGTTCTCTCCCCCCCCCCGGCTGTGTACCCCTCAGAAAGTGCGCCCCACTTATTCACCAAGGATGCTCCAAAGATACCTCCCACCAGAGTCGCCAACTGTCCCGTATTAGGCCTGGACACTGTAGACCCGGACACTGTAGGCCCGGGCACTGTAGGCCCCGGACACTGTAGGCCCCGGACACTGTTGGCCCGGGCACTGTAGGTCCGGACACTGTAGGTCCGATCAGTGTAGGTCCGGACACTGTAGGCCCGGACACTGTAGGCCCGGACGCTGTAGGCCCTGATACTGTAGGCCAGGACACCGTAGGCCTGGACACTGTAGGCCCGGGCACTGTAGGCCCGGACACTGTAGACCCGGACACTGTAGGTCCGGTCAGTGTAGGCCCGGTCAGTGTAGGTCCGGTCAGTGTAGGTCTGGAGGCCCGTGCGCCACCGAATGGAGGTTGCATAGCAACTCGCCTCCCGGCCCGGTTGGCCGCCAGTGGTGGAGCGGGAGCACAAGGCCACTGGCTGGGAGAGGTCACGGGGCGGTGATGTCACCTTGTCCCTTATTTGGGAGTGAGAAAGTTGGCACCCCTACTTCCTATACTTTTCAGTATAGTTCCAGCGGACTTTACCATAAGCTTCTGGCATGTAGAAGTCAGGAAGGGGAGCTCTGGATCAGTTATCCCTCCTTGTCCAGCAACAGAGTGAGACCAATTGGGTCATAGAAACATAGAAACATAGAAACATAGAAAATAGGTGCAGGAGGAGGCCATTCAGCCCTTCGAGCCAGCACCGCCATTCACTGTGATCATGGCTGATCATCCACAATCAGTAACCCATGCCTGCCTTCTCCCCATATCCCTTGATTCCACTAGCCCCTAGAGCTATATCTAACTCTCTTTTAAATTCATCCAGTGAATTGGCCTCCACTGCCCTCTGTGGCAGAGAATTCCACAAATTCACAACTCTCTGGGTGAAAAAGTTTTCAATCACCTCAGTTTTAAATGGCCTCCCCTTTATTCTTAGTCAATTAATCTTATTGAAATGTACAATCTTCTGGAGGGGTTGGACATGGTAAATGCTGAGAGCAAGTTGCCTTTCAAGGGAGAATCAGGAAATAAATAATCCCGGAATGGAGCGGCACGGTGGCGCAGCGGTAGAGTTGCTGCCTTACAGCGAATGCAGCGCCGGAGACTCAGGTTCGATCCTGACTACGGGTGCTGTCTGTACGGAGTTTGTACGTTCTCCCCGTGACCTGCGTGGGTTTTCTCCGAGATCTTCGGTTTCCTCCCACACTTCAAAGACTTACAGGAATGTAGGTTAATTGGCTGGGCAAATGTAAAAATTGTCCCTAGTGGGTGTAGGATAGTGTTAATGTGCGGGGATCGCTGGGCGGCGCGGACCCGGTGGGCCGAAGGGCCTGTTTCTGCGCTGTATCTCTAAATGAGAGGGCACCCTTTTAAGACTGAGAAGAGGTAGAGTTTCTCTTTCCTCCCTCTTCAGAGTTTTGAGTCTTGACATTCCTTGGCCTAGTGAGTTTAGTTTAGTTTAGTTTAGTGATACAGCGTGGAAACAGGCCGAGAATTCCACAAATTCACAACTCTCGGGGTGAAAAAGGTTTTTTCTCACCTCAGTTTTAAATGCCCCCCCTCTTTATTCTTAGACTGTGTGGCCCCTGGTTCTGGGTCCAAGCTGGAGAATCAAAGAACTGCAGATGCTGGTTTACAAAATCTACACAAAGTGTTGGAGTAACTGAGCAGGCCTGGCAGCATTTCTGGAGAACATGGATAGTGATGTTTCTGGTCGGGCCACTTCTGCAGACTGACCACCTGAGTCTGACACACATTTTGTGTACCAAATGTACAGTGCTTGTTTAGTTTAGTTTAGTTTAGTGTAGAGATACAGCATGGAAACAGGCCCTTCGGAAATCACCATTCACCACTAAATCTATGTTATCACACTTTCTCGCCCACTCCCTGCACGCCAGGGGTAATCTTTTACAGAGGCCACTCTACCTACAAACCCAAGTTGTATGCGTCTGTCAGACAATTAGGGTTGCCAAATGTCCCGTATTAGCCGGGACATCCCGTATATTGGGCTAAATTGGTTTGTCTGTTACAGGACCACCCTTGTCCTGTATTAGGCCCTGGGGGTGTTGTAGGCCCGGACACTGTAGGCCCGGACACTGTAGGCCCGGACACTGTAGGCCCGGACACTGTAGGCCCGGACACTGTAGGCCCGGACACTGTAGGTCCGGACACTGTAGGTCCGGATACTGTAGGTCCGGACACTGTAGGCCGGGATACTGTAGGCCCGGATACTGTAGGTCCGGACACTGTAGGCCCGGACACTGTAGGTCCGGACACTGTAAGCCCGGACACTGTAGGTCCGGACACTGTAGGTCCGGACACTGTAGGCCCGGACACTGTAGGCCCGGACACTGTACGCCCGGACACTGTAGGTCCGGACACTGTAGGCCCGGACACTGTAGGCCCGGACACTGTAAGCCCGGACACTGTAGGCCCGGACACAGTAGGCCGGGACACTGTAGGCCCGGGTACTGTAGGTCCGGACACTGTAGGCCCGGACACTGTAGGCCGGGAGACTGTAGGTCCGGGTACTGTAGGTCCGGACACTGTAGGCCCGGACACTGTAGGCCGGGACATTGTAGGTCCGGGTACTGTAGGCGGGGACACTGTAGGCCCGGACACTGTAGGCCGGGACACCGTAGGCCGGGACACTGTAGGCCCCGGTACTGTAGGTCCGGACACTGGGCGCCACCTAACAGAGGTTGCGCAGCAACCCGCCTCCTGGCCCGGGCGGCCGCCATTGGTGGAGCGGGAGCACATGGCCGCTGGCTGGGTGAGGTCACGTGGGGCGCGGGACGGTGACGTCACCTCGTCCCTGATTTGGGAGTGAGATAGTTGGCAACCCTAATGACAATTAACCCGGATGTTTTTGACAGGCAGATAGTTGTTGAGTAATCCACTATGGACGGAGGTTTTTTCTCCGAGACATTCGAGTCCGTGTGCTTCAGACACTACATGATGAAGCTTCAGTGTCATCATGTACAGTTCCTTCCCATTGAGCGTGACATTTAACCCAGAATCTCTGATACCAATGCATTCAGCCGCACTGTTGCTGGTGTGTGAAGTGTCACAATATTCTTGGCCAGCTCTTGGCCCAGAGCAACAACCCGCCCACGTTGTTCCAACAACCTTCATTCCATTGCTAATAACAAGGTGATCAGTGCAGTTTTCCACCAGGGTAGGGGAGGACAATGACACGTGATGTCCTCAATTATTCAATCCTCACACTCTGAGGGCAGCACGGTGGCGCAGCGGGTAGAGCTGCTGCCTCACACGCGCCAGGGACCCGGGTTCGATCCCGACTACGGGCGCTGTCTGTACGGAGTTTGTACGTTCTCCCGCGTGGGTTTTCTCTGAGATCTGCAGTTTCCTCCCGCGCTCCAAAGACGTGCAGGTTTGTAGGTTAATTGGCTTGGTAGAAATGTAAAAATTGTCCCGAGCGTGTGTAGGATAGTGTTAGCGTGCGGGGATCGCTGGTCGGCGCGGACCCGGTGGGTCGAAGGGCCTGTCTCCGTGCTGTATCGCTAAACCAAAATGAAACTAAACTAGGAAAACCAACAGATGACAGGGTGGAAGGGAATGACTCATATTCCCGAAACGCAGGTGAATTACCGGAAAGGTGGACCTCAGGGTCTGTTTCCGTGCTGTATCTCTAAACTAAACTGAACTAACCTCTCTAGGCCAAGGAATGTCAAGACTCAAAACCTTGAAGAGGGAGAAAATAGAAACTCTACCTCTTCTCAGTATTAAAAAGGTTCCCTCTCATTCCGGGATTATTTATTTCCTGATTCTCCCTTAAAAGGTAACTTGCTCTCATCATTTACCATGTCCAACCCCTCCAGAACATTGTACATTTCAATAAGATTAATTGACTAAGAATAAAGGGGAGGCCATTTAAAACTGAGGTGAGAAAAAACTTTTTCCACCCAGAGAGTTGTGAATTTGTGGAATTCTCTGCCACAGAGGGCAGTGGAGGCCAAATCACTGGATGAATTTAAAAGAGAGTTAGATAGAGCTCTAGGGGCTAGCGGAATCAAGGGATGTGGGGAGAAGGCAGGCACGGGTTACTGATTGTGGACGATCAGCCATGATCACAATGAATGGCGGTGCTGGCTCGAAGGGCCAAATGGCCTCCTCCTGCACCTATTTTCTATGTTTCTATGTTTCTTCTAAACTCCAATGAGTGAAGCCTGAACTTGTGTAGGAAGGAACTGCAGATGCTGGTTTACACTGAAGATAGACACAAAGTGCTGGAGTAACTCAGCGGGTCAGGCAGCATCTCTGGAGGGAAGGAACAGGTGACATTTCGGGTCGAGAAAGTAAAGGTTCTAAAGAAGGGCCTCGACCCGAAACGTCACCTATTCCTTTTCTCCAGAGATGCTGCCCGACCCGCTGAGTTACTCCTGACATTGTTTACTCCTCCAGCATCACTCATCCTAGTGAATCTTCCCTGTAAACATACGTTCACCTCCTACCTTCAATGCACAAGTCACAAGAGTCTAGTCTTTCATATTCATTGTTAACACACCTGCGATAGACACAAAACGCTGGGTTAACTCAGCGGGACAGGCAGCGTCTCTGGAGAGAAGGGATGGGTGATGTTCCGGGTCGAGACCCTTCTTCAGACCCGTCAGTGATCCCTGCAGAGTACTGGCTGCCAACCTGGAAATGACCTGCCCATCGCTACTCTCTGCTTCCTGCCCGGTAAACATCGCTCCAACCCAGGAGGGCTCTTGTGAATTAACCCCTTGTTAAACGTCCTTTAGAAATTCAAACACAGCTGTCCAATGAATCTCCTTTATCCACTTCCAGTCATCATTTCCTCAAAACGTTCTCTTAAATTTGTCCAAAACAATTTTCCTTTCTTCAAGGCATGCTGTCTCTCATTTGTTTATGGTTTTTCATATATAGAGATATGCTGCTATAATGTTTTAATAATTGATTTCAACAATTGTTCAATTTGTTTGTAGGGTCTGAAGAAGGGTCTCGACCCGAAACGTCACCCATTCCTTCTCTCCTGAGATGCTGCCTGGCCCGCTGAGTTACTCCAGCATTTTGTGTCCATCTTATTGTCCAACTTACGATCGGCCAGTAATTTACAGCTACCTGCCTTTTGTCGCTCTCCCACATTGGCCGGTTACGAATTCTCAGGTACTTTTTTCTAGTTTAGTTTAAAAAGGTTACAGCACAAAAACAGGCCCTTCGGCCCAACGAGTCTGCACTGACCAGTGATCCCCGCACATTAGCACCGTCCTACACACACACACTCAGGACAATTTACAATTTTACCGGAGCCATTTAGCCTACAAACCCGTACGTCTTTGGAGTACTTCTTCAAAATCTCAGGATTTTTGGAAGATTTTGGTGGCACGGTGGCACAGCGGTAGAGTTGCTGCCTTACAGCGCTTTCAGCGCCGGAGACCCAGGTTCGATCCCGACTACGGGCGCTGTCTGTACGGAGTTTGTACGTTCTCCCTGTGACTTTGCGTGGGTTTTCTCCGAGATCTTCGGTTTCCTCCTACACTCCAAAGACGTACAGGTTTGTAGGTTAATTGGCTTGGTGTAAATATAAAAATTGTCCCGAGCGTGTGTAGGATAGTGTTAGCGTGCGGGGATCGCTGGTCGGCGCGGACCCGGTGGGCCGAAGGGCACTGTCTCCGCGCTGTATCGCTAAACTAAAACTAAACTAAACTAGGAAAACAAACAGATGAAGGGGTGGAAGGGAATGACTCATATTCCCGAAACACAGGTGAATTACCGGAAAGGGGGACCTCAGGGCAATGATGTGACAAAAGCCTTCCTGGCACCAACTGGGACCTGTTGGGAAGGTTGCAGTTGTAATAAGGTCAAAAGGGATAGGAGTGGAATTAGGCCATTCGGCCCATCAAGTCTACTCCGCCATTCAATCATGGCTGATCTATCTCTCCCTCCTCACCCTATTCCCCTGCCTTCTCCCCAACACCTCTGACGCCCGTAATAGCGGGTAAGTTCAAGGAAGATCGGCAAAACTAAAGGAGACTGTTCAAACTCCGACTGTGGATAGAGTGGATGTGGAGAGGATGTTTCCACTAGTGGGAGAGTCTCTTGACCACAGGTCTTTAGAAAGGGGATGAGGAGGACTTTCTTTAGTCAGAGGCTGGTGAATCTGTGAATTCTTTGCCACAGACGGCTGTGGAGGCCAAGTCAATGGATAGTTTTAAGGTGGAGATTCTCGATCAGTGCGGGTGTCAGGGATTATGGGGGGAAGGCAGGAGAATGGGGGTTGAGAGGGAGAGAGAGATAAGTCATGTTTGAATGACGGAGTAGACTTCATGGGCCGAATGGCCTAATTCTGCTCCTATAACTTATGAGCTTATGAACTTATGGAATACGCAAAATGTATTGAATCAAATTGGTGAGCTCCAGGTAGATATTAATCATAGGCATCACACTGTAAGATGTAGAGTGATAAAGAACTGCAGATGCTGGAATCGTGCGTAGAACACAAAGTGCCAGAGTAACTCAGCGGGTCAGGCAGCATCTCTGGAGGTCGTGGGTAGGAATGCTTCAGTTCGGGACCCTTCCCCAGACCACAGCTGGAGCAGATTACAAAACATTCCTGGTCACAAAATATTCAGAAGTTAGGCCATGCCAAGGAGGGAGGTACGGCGATATTAATTCAAGACTCTTACAGAACAGTTGAACGACAAATTTATATTAAGGAAGATGCAAAAGAATAAGGGGTCGGCCATTTTGGACTGAGACGAGGAAAAACATTTTCATCCAGAGAGTTGTGAATTTGTGGAATTCTCTGCCACTGAAGGCAGTGGAGGCCAATTCACTGGATGTATTCAAGAGGGAGTTAGATTTAGCTCTTAGGACTAACCTAATCAAGGGATATGGGGAGAAAGCAGGAACAGGGTACTGATTTTGGATGATCAGTTCCTTATCACTCTGCATCTTACAGTGTGATGCCCATGATTAATATCGACCTGGAGCTCACCAATTTGATTCAATACATTTTGCGTAAGTTCATAAGCTCATAGATTATAGGAGCATATTGAATTATCATAATGAAAGGCGGTGCTGGCTCGAAGGGCCAAATGGCCTACTCCTGCACCTATTTTCTGTGTTTCTATGTTTCTAAATGGTCTACTTATTTGATTAGGATAAAGAATGGGAGCCACAATTTCATTGAAAAAAATGTTTAACACATCAAACAGTGGGAATTATATGGAGCTCGAGGTTTGCAGTAAATGAGAGAATATGTCAGAACAGCAGGGTTTTAATGAACTAAAGAAAGATTCCAATAAAGTAATTAGAGAGACAATGAACAGGACCTTCCAAATCCAGCCACATTTTTAATCTAATAAGAATAGAGGCTGTGCTGGATACAAATACACACAAACAGAGTGAGGCAGACAGATAATCTAAAGGACTGGGATGCATCTCAGAAACAAGGTATTGTTTAATACATTTAAATGTAATTAAATACAGGTATAAAATTCTGCTCCTATCACTTATGACCTGATGCACTCATCTGGAAAATCAGCATATCGAGATACCTGTATTTAAGGTAAGATAAATACCAAATTGGAATGATATCAGCAAGCTTAAAACCAAATTAGCCGAGGGAAATTGGAATAAAGTATGTGCACATGTTAAGTGGGAACGATGGAGAATGGGATAACTGAAGAACAAACTAGGCATATTTGTATACGGGGTATGCAGCTGAAAAATGTAGTGGTAAACTAATGTTAAAATATTATATTATTAAAATATATTAGGCCAAGTGGATATTTTTAAGGCAGAGGTATATAGATTCTTATGTATAGGAAAAAACTGCAGATGCTGGTTAAAATCAAAGGTAGACACAAAATGCTGGAGTAACTCAGCGGGTCAGGCAGCATCTCTGGAGAAAATGGATAGGTGACGTTTCACAGAGTGCTGGAGTAACTCAGCGGGTCTGGAGAGAAGGAATGAGTCCCGTCCCCCCCCCTCAGTCTGAAGAAGGGTCTCGACCCGAAACGTCACCCATTCCTTCTCTCCCGAGATGCTGCCTGTCCCGCTGAGTTACCCCAGCATTTTGTGTCTACATATATAGATTTTTAATTAGTACGGGTGTCAGGGGTTATGGGGAGAGGGCAGGAGAATGGGGTTAGGAGGGAGAGATAGATCAGCCATGATTGAATGTCGGAGCAGACTTGATGGGCCGAATGGCCTAATT
Organism: Rhinoraja longicauda; assembly: GCF_053455715.1. Classification (NCBI taxonomy): domain Eukaryota; kingdom Metazoa; phylum Chordata; class Chondrichthyes; order Rajiformes; family Arhynchobatidae; genus Rhinoraja; species Rhinoraja longicauda. The sequence goes on along the minus strand of NC_135982.1, from coordinate 26,647,659 downwards.
CTGCTCCTATCACTTATGACCCTATGAACTCGTCTGAATTCCAACAAGGGGACATAGCTTCAGAATTGAGGGACAAAGGTTTAGGGGTAACATGAGGGGGAATTTCTTTACTCAGAGGGTTGTGGCTGTATGGAATGGACTTCCGGTGGAAGTGGTGGAGGCTGGCTCGATTTTATTATTTAAGAGTAAATTGGATAGGTATATGGATAGGAGGGGATTGGAGGGTTATGGTCTGAGTGCAGGTAGATGAGACTAGGTTAGGGAGAATGGTCGGCGTGGACTGGTAGGGCCGGACAGGCCTGTTTCCATGCTGTAGTTGTTATATTGTTATATGTTATATGTTATATGAAAATCAGCATATGGAGAAATAGTAAAACAGAAAAGTAAAGTATCGTGCTTTGCAAACTCTGACTCAATGCTTCCACATAGTTTGGGTCTTTTTATTATCTGATATGCGAGAAAAAATGACCAAGTTTTGCAATTTGATAATAAAGTGGATTCCAGTGAATTGTAAGGCTCCTGTAACACAGGCTACCTGTGCAAACGAATGCTACCAGCTTCCTGATTATTGCAGCCTCATCATTTACCCCAGGGCTTCTCAAAGCACTTTACAGCTTCTGAAGTGTTTTACAAGTGTTCACTGTCAGAATGTAGGAAAAAAAGAGGAAACGAGGTTTAGAGGGATGTGGGCCAAACGCGGGCAGGTGGGGCTAAGGTTGTCAACTGTCCCGTATTAGCCAGGACATCCCGTATTTTGGGCTAAATTGGTTTGTCCCGTTCGATACTGCCCTCGTCCCGTATTCGGCCCGCGGGCCGCTGTCGGCCGGGACAGTGTATTCGCCCAACGGTGGTTGCATAGCAACCCACCTTCCGGCCCGGGCGGCCGCCATTGGTGGAGCAGGAGCACGTGGCCGCTGGCTGGGTGAGGCCACGTTCTCCCCGTGACGTGACCTTGTTCCGTATTTGGGAGTGAGATAGTTGGCAACCCTAGGTGGGACTAGTGTAGCTAGGACATGTTGGCCGCTGTGGGCAAGTTGGGCCGAAGGGCCTGTTTCCACGCTGTATCACTCAATGACTCCAAGAGTTAATTTGCTCACAGCAAATTCCAACAAATAGCAATATGACCCTACTTTTTCTCTAGTGATATGGCCCAAGCACTGCCATTATCTCCCATTCCATCAACACTATCAGGTTTGATGGAGTCTAGAGTACTTCCCCAAATAATATGAGCCAGTGGTGACTTCTATGTCCGGCTCATCGTACGTTATAGACAGAATAAAACGTAATCTTCACTGACCCATCAATGCAGCAGTAGAGTTGCTGCCTTACAGCGCTAGAGACCCTGGTTCGATTCTGACTACGAGTGCTTGTCTGTACGGAGTTTGTACGTTCTCCCTGTGACCCGTGTAGCTTTTCACCAGAATCTCCGGTTTCCTCCCACGCTCCAAAGACGTACAGGTTTGTAGATTAATTGGCTTGGTAAAATTGTAAATTGTCCCTAGTGTGTGTAGGATAGTGTCAGTGTGCGGGGATCGCTGATCGGCGCGGACTCAGTGGGCCGAAGGGCCTGTTTCCGCACTGTATCTCTAAACTAAACTAAACTAAACTAGAGCAGGGATAGATTAAATACAGAGTAAATATCTCCCTCCACTAACCTGGCAACGACTCCTGCTGGTTTCACTGTTTGTATCCCTTCCTTACCACCTCCTCCACAGCCAACAATGGACCATTGTGGGCTCCTTGGCCATCGCTGCCGACTCTAATTTGTTCTGAACCTATTCATACCTCTAGTTCCCCTCTCCCTTAACTCTCAGTCCGAAGAAGGGTCTCGACCTGAAACGTCACCTAATCCTTTTCTCCAGAGATGCTGCCTGACCCGCTGAGTTACTCCAGCACTCTGTGCCTGTCTTAGGTAGCTAGGCAAAGTCTGATTTTCCACCAGATGATTTCCCTGTTGCATCACGACCTTGTGCGGCAGCTGGAAAGCCCAGGAATGAAGGAGACAAAGGTACTGGCAGCCCCACCATCGAAGAGAATGTATACGGGATGCTGCCTTCAGAAATGCAGCCAGTATCACAAACACCCACTCCATCCCATCCACCTTCTCATTTCACTCCTACCTAGGGTTGCCAACTATCTCACTCCCAAATACTGGACAAGGTGACGTCACCGCCCCACGGGGCCTCACCCAGCCAGCGGCCAGGTGCTCCCGCTCCACCAATGGCAGCCGCCTGGGCTGGGAGGCGGGTTGGTACGCAACCTCCTTGAGGCGGCGCCCGGGCCTCTGGTCCTACAGCACCCAGGCCTACAGAGTCCAGGCCTACAGCATCCGGGCCTACAGAGTCCAGGCCTACAGCATCCGGGCCTACAGAGTCCAGGCCTACAGCGCCGTCCGGGCCTAATACGGGACAAGGGCAGTCCAATTTAGCCCAAAATACGGGATGTCCCGGCTAATACGGGACAGTTGGCAACCCTACTCCTACCATCAGAAAGACGATTACAGGACCACTCATGACCACCAGGTTCAAATGTAGTTTCTTCCAAGCAAGTCCTGAACACTGCACCACACTAACCTCAACTACAAACTATGGACTGTCTTTGGTTGCACAAAGGACTTCAGACACTTTGGATGAGTATAAGATTATTAGACTTTAGACTTTAGAGACACAGCGCAGAAGCAGGCCCTTCGGCCCATCGAGTCCATGTGGACCAGCGACTTCCCCATAGTACAATCCTACACACACTAGGGACAATTTACAATTTTTTCTTTCCGAAGCTAAATAACCTACAAACCTGTACATCTTTGGAGTACGTTTTCGGCGTGATCGATGGTCGACGCGGACTTGATGGGTGAAGGGCCTGTTTTGTTTCCACGCTGTGTCTCGGAAGTGCAAAGTCTAAAGGCTTCCAGAAGCTCTTATGAGCAACAACAAGGTTCACTCCTTCATTTATCATCTTGTGAAAGCCTTCAAAACATCAGCCGGGGTGGGTAGCTGTGATCTCATCTGTACACGTCCATCCTTCAGATCGGCTCGCTGTAGACCGAGCGGTGAGTCAGACCAGTATAACCAACACAACTCTGGTAACTTTCCACAGCAAAATCTCAGGTACGATTCCCTTTGTGAGAAGTATAAGTGTCATTGGCAAATATCCAATGAAATTGGGCAATTTTGGGGAATCATAACTACTTTGACATTTTTAGTATGAGTTTATTGTCACGTGTACAGTGAAAAACCTTTTTCTGTTGCGTGCTATCCAGTCAGTGGAAAGACTAGACACAGTTACAATCAAATAAGGTTATTAAATGGACATTATTAGGTCCCAGAAATGTGTCTGTCTCCAATGCATTATTTTCCCCATGATCTTATTTTTAAGCTTTATTAAATCTGGTATGTTCCTCCACTCTCTTAATATTTTTCTCTAATTTCTCTGCTTCTCTGGTACTTTATCCTCGTTGAAAATTGATATCAATTAATTATTTATCTGACCTGCCTCATCGGAATCTCTCAGACTATCTTTAATCACACTTCCCTGGACTTTAACTTGCACAGTCCATTATTGCCTTTAACCTGTATCAGGAGCGATTGGGCTTGTATACACTGGAATTTAGAAGGATGAGGGGGGATCTTATTGAAACATATAGGATAATTAGGGGATTGGACACATTAGAGGCAGGAAACATGTTCCCAATGTTGGGGGAGTCCAGAACAAGGGGCCACAGTTTAAGAATAAGGGGTAGGCCATTTAGAACGGAGATGAGGAAGAACTTTTTCAGTCAGAGAGTGGTGAAGGTGTAGAATTCTCTGCCTCAGAAGGCAGTGGAGGCCAGTTCGTTGGATGCTTTCAAGAGAGAGCTGGATAGAGCTCTTAAGGATAGCGGAGTGAGGGGGTATGGGGAGAAGGCAGGAACGGGGTACTGATTGAGAGTGATCAGCCATGATCGCATTGAATGGCGGTGCTGGCTCGAAGGGCTGAATGGCCTACTCCTGCACCTATTGTCTATTGTCTATAGTACACTGTGGGCGGCTCGATTGTAATCATAGATACACAGATACATAGACAATAGGAGTAGCCAGCATCCAGGCCTACAGTGTCCGGGCCTACGGTGTCCGGGCCTACGGTGTCCAGGCCTACAGTGTCCGGGCCTACAGTGTCCGGGCCTACAGTGTCCGGGCCTATAGTGTCCGGGTTTACGGTGTCCAGGCCTACGGTGTCCAGGCCTACAGTGTCCGGGCCTACAGTGTCCGGGCCTACAGTGTCCGGGCTTACGGTGTCCGGGCCTACAGTGTCCAGATGATCATGGCTGATCATCCACAACCAGTACCCCGTTCCTGCCTTCTCCCCAGATCCCTTGATCCCTTGAGCCCGAAGAGCTCTATCTAACTCTCTTTTGATTTGGATCAGTTTATTGTTCCAGGAATCTCTGCCAACGTGCTCTCACGTGTACCTCGAGTTTTATTCTTTCTCTAACCTCTTTTATTTGCACTGGCTGTACAATTTCACAAATACATCTTTTCCCCTTTGTCTAGACATGAAACAAATACATTTAAGCATCTCCCTTTCGTCTTAAAGAGGCTGTTAAGGGTAGGGTTGCCTACTGTCCCGTATTAGCCAGGACATCCCGTATTTTGACCTAAATTGGTTTGTCCTGTATGGGACCGCCCTTGTCCCATATTAGGCCCGGATGGCGCAGTAGGCCCGGACACTGTAGGCCCGGACGCTGTAGGCCCGGACGCTGTAGGCCCGGATGGTGCTGTAGGCCCGGACACTGTAGACCCGGACACTGTAGGCCCGGTCACTGTAGACCCGGACGCTATAGGCTCGGACGCTGTAGGCCCGGACGCTGTAGGCCCGGACGCTGTAGGCCCGGACACTGTAGGCCCGGACGCTGTAGGCCCGGACACTGTAGGCCCGGACACTGTAGGCCCGGACACTGCAGGCCGGGGACCGCAGCAGTCCCGGACAGTGTAGGCCCAGGCACCGCCTAACGGAGTTGTTTAGCAATAGACAATAGGTGCAGGAGGATGCCATTCGGCCCTTCCAGCCAGCACCGCCATTCAATGTGATCATAGCTGATCATTCACAATCAGTACCCCGTTCCTGCCCTCTCCCCATACCCCCTGTCTCCGCTATCATTGAGAGCTCTATCTAACTCTCTCTCCTTAAGAGCTCTATCTAACCCGGGCGGCCGCCATTGGTGGAGCAGGAGCACGTGGCCGCTGGCTGGGTGAGGTCACGTGGGGCGTGGGGCGCGGGGCGGTGACATCACCCTTTGTCCCTTACTTGCGAGTGAGGAAGTTGGCAACCCTAATTAAGAGCTAGGATGACCTGCTTCATTGAGTTGAGTTTATTGCCACATCCCAAATTCGGTGCGGGTTTGTAAGTTAATTGGCCTCTGTAAACTGCCCCTGGTGTGCAGGGAATGGGTGGGAAAGTGGGATAACATAGAGCTAGTGTGAGCGGGCGATGGATGGTTGATGTGGGCCAAAGGCTCACTTTCCATGCTGTATCTCCAAAACGAAAAAAATAAATCAAAAGTTTATTTATTGAATTAAAACAGATCAGCTGGAATGAATTGAGTTGAGTTTAGTTTATTGTCACGTGTACCGAGGTACAGTAAAAAGCTTTTGTTGCGTGCTGACCAGTCAGCAGAAAGACAATACACGATTACAATCGAGCCATTCGCAGTGTACAGATAAATGATAAAGGGAACAATATAAATAACGTTTAGTGCAAGGTAAAGCCAGCAAAGTCCGATCAAAGATAGTCCAGGGATCCTTTGGTGACTGATGAGGCCAATGTGGGAATGTCCAACTCGTTCAGAAGTGGGATGGAACTGGACTTAGACACAGAGTGCTGGAGTAACTCAGCGGGTCAGGCAGCATCTCTGGAGAACGTGGATAGGTGACGTTCCACAGAGTGCTGGAGTAACTCAGCAGGTCAGGCAGCATCTCTGGAGAAAAGGAATGGGTGACGTTTCACAGAGTGCTGGAGTAACTCAGCGGGTCAGGCAGCATCTCTGGAGATAAAGGATGGGTGATGTTTCGGGTCAGGGCGGGTGGGTGGGTGGGTAATTTGTGAGTTTATGCCGAGCTTTTTGCAAGCTCCTGATCCTCGGTTTGGTGGTCCTCAGTCCCATGGCTAGTGGCCTCGGGCTGGGAACTCCCAGCCGTCAGTGAGGCCCACCCGTCACTGAGTTAGTCTAGCACTTTGTGTTTTGTGCAGATGTGTGTAAATCTGTTTTTGCTTTTCACAGGCAATAGACAATAGCCAATAGGTGCAGGAGGAGGCCATTCGGCCCTTCGAGCCAGCATCAGCATTCAATGTGATCATGGCTGATCATTCTCAATCAGTACCCCGTTCCTGCCTTCTCCCCATACCCCCTGACTCCGCTATCCTTAAGAGCTCTATTCAGCTCTCTCTTGAATGCATTCAGAGAATTGGCCTCCACTGCCTTCTGAGGCAGAGAATTCCACAGATTCACAACTCTCTGACTGAAAACGTTTTTCCTCATCTCCGTTCTAAATAGCCTACCCCTTATTCTTAACCTGTGGCCCCTGGTTCTGGACTCCCCCAACATTGGGAACATGTTTCCTGCCTCTAACGTGTCCAACCCCTTAATAATCTTGTACGTTTCGATAAGATTCATCCCATCCCATCAATATATCTTCCTATTCCTTTCTCTCTTCCGTATTTCACGAGGTTACTCTAAAATGCATCCACATTGATTGCCTTCTCCTTGGTAGAGCTGCTGCCTCACAGCGCCAGAGACCCGGGTTCGATCCTGTTACGGGCGCTGTCTGTACGGAGTTTGTACGTTCTCCCCGTGACCTGCGTGGGTTTTTCTCCGGGTGCCCCCAGGAGGTTACTCCCACATTTCCAAAGACGTGCAGATCGATTGTAAGTTAATTGGCTTCTGTAAATTGTCCGTAGTGTGTAGGATGTGGGACTGGGATAACCGAGAACTCGTGTGTGGGCGATCGATGGCCGTTGTGGATTCAGTGGGCTGCTTGGGCGCTGTATCTCCAAACTAAACCAAAAACCAAAGCACATTCCACAATCGAACCAGGGCCTGGGCAAAGAAATGTTTCTCCTGAATTCTCTATGGAATTTATCAGTTATTATCTGATAATTATGACCCCAGTTCTGGCATTCCACTGCAAGTGGAGACATCTAACCGATCTAATCCCTTCAGAATATTGCAGCCTTCTTTGAACACAGTCCCCTAGGTGCCCCTTCTCAGCTTGTTCAATCCGTCCCCTAGAAACAAGGAAGCATAGAAAAATAGATGCAGGAGGAGGCCATTCGGCCCTTCGAGCCGGGACCGCCATTCAACATGATCATGGCTGATCATCTAAAATCAGTTCCCCCCCCCGTTCCTGCCTTTTCCCCATATCCCTTGATCCCTTTAGCCCCAAGAGCTAAGTCTAATTCTCTCTTGAAAACATCCAGCCATTTGGCCTCCACTGCCTTCTGAGGCAGAGAATTCCACAGATTCACAACTCTCTGGGGAAAAATGTTTTCCCTCACCTCAGTCCTAAAGGCCGACACCTTATTCATAAACTGTGACCCCTGGTTCTGGACTCCCCCAACTCCCCTCATTGATTTGCTTACAAGACTGGTCTCACTCGTCTCCCTTTCGCAAATCTTTTCTACCTTTTTGCCAGCGCTTTATTTCCATAATGTGAAGGCACGCCCTGTGTGGTTACGCAATTATAAATACATTTAACACGGCATGCACTGATTTATGGAGAAGATCTCTGGAGAGGAAGTTTACGAGGACGTTGCCAGGATTTGAGGGCCTGGACCTGCAGGGAGTGGTTGAGCAGGCTTGGTCTTTATTCCTTGGATCGCAATGGGCTGAAGAGTGATCTTATCTTAGAGGTCTTGTAGAGGTGCCTACAATCACAAGGGTTATTGATCGGGTGGATGCAGAGTCTTTCATTGAGGATAAGGGAATCAATAACCAGAGGACATAGCTTTAAGGTGAGAGGGGAAAGATTCAATAGGGACCTGAGGGGTAACATTTTCACACAAAGGGTGGTGGGGGTACGGAATGAGCTGCCAGAGGAGGTAGTTGAGGCAAGTTCGTTTACATTTAAAAGGCACTTGGACAGATACTTGATAGGTGAGCTGGGTGGTAGTGTGAACTGCGAAGGGGATGTTAGGAGGATGCAGGGTGACTTGGACAGGTTGAGTGAATGGGCAGATGCGTGGCAGATGCAGTATAATGTAGATAAATGTGAGATTATCCACTTTGGCGGCAAAAATAAGGAGGCAGATTATTATCTCAATGGTGTCAGGTTAGGTAAAGGGGAAGTGCATCGAGACCTTGATGTCCTTGTACACCAGTCACTGAAAGTAAGCGTGCATGTATAGCAGGCAGTGAAGAAAGCTAATGGCATGTTGGCCTTCAGAACGAGAGGATTTGAGTACAGGAGCAAAGAAATCCTTCTGCAGTTGTACAGGGCCCTGGTGAGACCACATCTGGAGTATTGTGTGCAGTGTTGGTCTCCTAATTTGAGAAAGGACATCCTTGCTATTGAGGCAGTGCAGCGTAGGTTCACGAGGTTAATCCCCGGGATGGCGGGACTGTCACATGAAGAAAGACTGGGCTTGTATTCACTGGAGTTTAGAAGGATGAGAGGGGATCTTATAGAGACGTATAAAATTATAAAAAGGACTGGATAAGCTAAATGCAGGAAAAATGTTCCCAATGTTGGGGGAGTCCAGAACCAGGGGCCACAGTCTAAGAATAAAGGGGAGGCCATTTAAAACTGAGGTGAGAAAAAAACTCTTTCACCCAGAGAGTTGTGAATTTGTGGAATTCTCTGCCACAGAGGGCAGTGGAGGCCAATTCACTGGGTGAATTTAAAAGAGAGTTAGATAGAGCTCTAAGGGCTAGCGGAATCAAGGGATATGGGGAGAAGGCAGGCACGGGTTACTGATTGTGGACGATCAGCCATGATCACAATGAATGGCGGTGCTGGCTCGAAGGGCCAAATGGACTCCTCCTGCACCTATTTTCTATGTTTCTATGTTTCCCTCCTGGGATAAATGAAGTGCTATCGTATCGTATCGTATCGTATCGTATCGTATATCAGACAGCCTGGAGATGTCCTACCAATGCCTTTGCTTCTTGTTCCATCTCCAGTGCATGTCCAGTGTGCACTCATCCCAGTCCACATTTAACACTAGTTTTAGTTTAGTTTAGAGATAGTTTAGAGATACAGCACGGAAACAGGCCCTTCGGCCCACCGAGTCCACGACTAACAACGATCCCCGCCCACACTAACAATATCCCACGCACACGAGGGACAATTTACACTTACACCAAGGCAGTTTACCTACAAACCCGCACGTCATTAGAGCGCGGGAGGAAACCGGAGATCTCGGAGAAAAACCCACGCAGGTCACGGGGAGAACGTACAAACTCCGTACAGACAGCGCCCGCCGTCGGGATCGAACCTTGCTCATAAGATTAACATCCGTGCTGGATCTCGGAGCAATCCCACCAGTCCGATTCCCAGGCCTGTTTCTCCACATTCCCACCAACTCACCCTCTTGATTCTCTTGCCACCCACCTACATAGAAACATAGAAAATAGGTGCAGGAGTAGGCCATTCGGCCCTTCGAGCCTGCACCGCCATTCAATATGATCATGGCTGATCATCCAACTCAGTATCCCGTACCTGCCTTCTCTCCATACCCCCTGATCCCTTTAGCCACAAGAGCCACATCTAACTCCCTCTTAAATATAGCCAATGAACTGACCTCAACTACCTTCTGTGGCAGAGAATCCCACAGATTCACCACTCTCTGTGTGAAAAACAACTTTCTCATCTCGGTCCTAAAAGACTTCCACTTTATCCTTAAACTGTGACCCCTTGTTCTGGACTTCCCCAACATCGGGAACAATCTTCCCGCATCTAGCCTGTCCAACCCCTTAAGAATTTTGTAAGTTTCTATAAGATCCCCCCTCAATCTTCTAAATTCCAGCGAGTACAAGCCGAGTCTATCCAGTCTTTCTTCATATGAAAGTCCTGCCATCCCAGGAATCAATCTGGTGAACCTTCTCTGTACTCCCTCTATGGCAAGAATGTCTTTCCTCAGGTTAGGAGACCAATCCGGGCTCATTCACAGCAGCCAGTTACTCTACCCACCAACGCACATCTTTGGGGCATGGGAGACCCACCCAGTCAGAGCAAACCCGCCCATGCACTGAGACACTCACGACCATCACCACCACATCCACAGAGCCGTCTGGAGAAGGGTCTCAACCCGAAACGCCACCCATTCCTTCTCTCCAGAGATGCTGCCTGACCCGCTGAGTTACTCCAGCACTCTACCGTTTAAACCAGCATCTGCAGTTCCTTCCTACTATCCACCTCATTGGTGACCCTCGGACTATCTTTGACCAGACTTTGGTGGCTTTGCCTCGCACTAAACGTTATTCCCTTATCATGTATCTGTACACTGTGCACGGCTCGATTGTGATCGTGTATTGTCTTTCCGCTGACTGGTTAGCACGCAACAAAAGCTTTTCACTGTACCTCGGTACACTTGACAATAAACTAAACTCAACCGAACTGGACTGTGGTTGCAGGAATGCAGCTGTCTGTACCCCGATCTTCTCCCCCTCACCCCCACCCCCCCAAACCTTCCCCATCCTACTTTCAGTCGGAAGAAGGGACCCGACTAGGGTTGCCAACTGTCCCGTATTAGGCCCGGGGATGCTGTAGGCCCGGACACTGTAGGCCCGGATGCTGTAGGCCCAGACACTGTAGGCCAGGATGCTGTAGGCCCGGATGCTGTGGGCCCGGACGCTGTAGGCCCGGATACTGTAGGCCAGGATGCTGTAGGCCCGGACGCTGCAGGTCTGAACAGTGTAGGTTTGGATAGTGTAGGCCCAGACAGTGTAGGTCCGGGCAGTGTAGGCCACGACACTGTTGGCCCGACACTGTAGGCCAGGACGCGGTAGGTCCAGACTTTGTAGGCCCGGACAGTGTTGGTCCAGAGGCCCGGGCGCCGCCTAACGGAGGTTGCGTAGCAACCCGCCTCCTGGCCCGGGCGGCCGCCATTGGAGGAGTGGGAGCACATGGCCGCTGGCTGGATGAGGTCACGTGGGGCGCGGGGCGGTGACGTCACCTTGTCCCTTATTTGGGAGTGAGATAGTTGGCAACCCCTAGTCCTGAACTGCATCGCCACCCAACTGTGCCTGACCCACTGCGTTACCCCAGCATTTTGTGTCTATCTTCGGTGTAAACCAGCACCTGCAGTCCCTTCCTGCACCATAAGAAGCCATAATGTGGAACCTGAGGCCTTCAGAGATCTCTCGATCCGTCGGAGAGCTGCTGAGTGACTGATCGTGGAGAAGGCAGCTGGCACCAGCTCCCCACTTGTTCAACCAGTTGGGCTGAGTTGGGATGTTTGCAACACAGGCAGTCCCCAGCTCATGTAAGGGCTCAGTTTAGTTGTAGTTTAGTTTGGTTTAGAGATACAGCACAGAAACAGGCCCTTTTGTCCCTCCGAGCCCGCGCCGCCCAGCGATCCCCGCACACTAACACTATCCTACACACACTGGGGACAATTTTTACATTTACCAAGCCCCAATTAACCTACATACCTGTACGCCTTTGGAGTGTGGGAGGAAACCGAAGATCTCGGAGAAAACCCACGCAGGTCACGGGGAGAACGTGCAAACTCCGTACAGACAGACCCGTAGTCGGGATCGAACCCGGGTCTCCGGCGCTGCATTCGCTGTAAGGCAGCAACTCTACCGCTGCGCCACCGTGACCGCCCCTGACAACTGTTCCTCAGCCTACTTCTCCTAAACTCACTACTGTATGGTTTCACAATAACCCAGACCATTTCACTCCATATACACTTGCTATAATACTTTTGTTTTGTTGAATAATCACCCTAACGTCACCATAATTAAAATAATGGAATCCAGACCCTACACATCCATTAATTGATTTAGATTAGTTTAGTTTAGTTTAGAGATACAGCATGGAAACAGGCCCTTCGGCCCACTGAGTCCGCTCCGACCAGCGATCCCCGCACACTAATACTATCCTACACACGCTGGAGACTATTTATAATTTTACCGAGCCAATCAACCTACAAGCCTGTACGTCTTTGGAGTGTGGGAGGAACCCAGATCACCCGGAGAAAACCCACACGCAGGTCACGGGGAGAACGTGCAAACTCCGTACAGACAGCACCCGTAGACATGGATGGAACCCGGGTCTCTGGCGCTGTGAGGCAGCAGCTCTACCCGCTGCGCCACCGTGACGCCCCATCAGGGAAGGCAGTGTGAAGAACATGATATACAATCACAAGCAAAATTCAGACTCTTGCAGCTTAAAAACCAGTTCATCACATTTGTCTTTCATAAGAAATAGAGCAGAAGTGGGCCATTCAGCCCATCGAGCCTGTTCCAACATTCAATAAAATATAATAATAATAATAATAATAATGCATTACATTTGTATAGCGCTTTTCTAAACACTCAAAGACGCTTTACAGAGTTTACTAAAACATAGAGAAGAAAATAAATAGATAAATAAGTAAAGGAACAGAGAAAGGAGACAGAAGGTGAGGTGACGGTCAGTGGTTGAAGGCAGTGCTGAACAGGTGAGACTTCAGTGATGTTTTGAATGTGGTGAGTGAGGAGGAGTCTCTGACGGTTTGGGGCAGTGAGTTCCAGAGGGTGGGAGCAGCGATGGAGAAAGCCCTGTTCCCCCAGGATCTGAGTTTGGTCCGGATGGGGGGGGACACAGGAGATTGGCAGCAGCAGAGCGGAGGGTGCAGGTGGGAGTGTGCCTGTGGAGGAGGTCAGTCAGGTAGGATGGGGCCAGGTTATGGAGGGCTTTGTAGGTCATGAGGAGGATTTTGTACTGGATTCTCTGGGGGATGGGGAGCCAGTGGAGCTTGTAAAAGACGGGGGTGATATGGTCACGGATCGGGGAGTGGGTGAGTAGACGGGCAGCGGAGTTCTGGATGTATTGGAGTTTATTGATGATTTTTTGAGGGTGAACCATAGAGGAGGCTGTTACAGTAGTCCAGACGGGAGGTGATGAAGGCGTGGATGAGGGTTTCTGCAGCTGTGGAGGAGAGGGATGGGCGGAGACGGGCGATGTTTTTGAGGTGGAAGAAGGCTGTCTTGGTGATGTGTTTGATGTGTTTGTCGAAGGAGAGGGTTTGATCAAAGATGATTCCAAGATTCCGGATGTGAGGTGAGGTGGATACTGGGAGACCATCAATATTGAGGATGAAGTTGTGGGTGGATTTGGTGAGCGTTTTTGGTCCAATGATGATGATTTCAGATTTGTTGCAGTTGAGTTTGAGGAAATTGGATTGAAGTCAAGATTTTATTTCAGTGATGCAGTTTGTCAGTGTAGAGTGTGTGGAGGTGGAGATTGACTTGGTGGAGATGAGGAGCTGGATATCATCGGCGAAGCAGTGGAACTTGAGACCATGACGGCGGATTAATTGACCAAGGGGGAACAGGTACAGGATGAAGAGGAGGGGGCCGAGAACTGAACCTTGGGGGACACCTTGGGGGAGGGGAGCGGTGGGGGATTTGCAGTTATTAATGGAGATGAACTGGTGCCTGTCGGAGAGGTATGATTTGATCCAGGATAGGGCAGTGCCGGTGATGTTAAAGGTGGTTTCAAGTCGGGTGAGGAGGATGGAGTGATTGATGGTGTCAAAGGCGGCGCTGAGGTCGAGTAGGATGAGAATGTTGAGGTTGCCAGCGTCAGAGGAGAGGAGAAGGTCATTGGGGATTTTGAGGAGTGCAGTTTCAGTACTGTGGTTGGAGCGGAATCCGGATTGGAAAGTTTCATACAGGTTATTGGTAGAGAGGTGGTATTTGAGTTGGGAAGCTACAGCACGTTCCAAAACTTTGGACAGAAAGGGTAGGTTGGAGATTGGTCTGAATTTGTTTGGGGTGTCAGGGTTGAGACCAGGTTTTTTCAGAATGGGGGTGACAGCAGCGATTTTGAGGGATGGCGGGACGATGCCAGTGGACAGGGAGGAGTTTATTGTTGCAGTGATAAGTGGAGAGAGAGCAGGAAGGCAGGCCTTGACAAAGCTGGAGGGGATGGGGTCCAGAGAGCAGGTGGCAGTTTTCATTCCTGTGAAGAGGTCAGAGAGGTCAGTGGTGGAGACTGGGGAGAACTGAGGCAGGGGCTGACAGGATAAGGGGGGGGCAGGTGGTTTGAGGGGGAGCAGGTGCGTTGGTGGTTAAGGTGCTGTAGATGCTGTCTATTTTGCTTTGGAAGAATGAAAGGAAAGTGGTGCATTTGTCGACTGTGAATGACTGGGAGATAGTGTCCAGGGGGCTGAGGAGTTTGTTTATTGTAGAGAAGAGTGCTTTTGGGTTTCCGGAGCCAGAGTGAATTATTTGAGAGTAGTAGGTGGAGTGGGCACGGGAGAGGGCATCTTTGTAGTGCTGCAGGTGGTCTTTGTAGGCTTGGGAGTGAATTGTGAGACCTGTTTTGTTGCGGAGTCTTTCAAGTTGGCGGGCATGAGTTTTCATCACGCGGAGTTCGGGGGTAAACCAGGGAGCAGAGTGGGTGAAGGAAACTGTTTTGGTTTTTATAGGTGCAAGCTGGTCGAGGTAGGAGGAGAGAGTGCGGTTGTAGTAGTCAGTGAGGTCAGAGGGGCTGTGGAGGTCAACGAAGATAGAGGCGGACATTTTTTCAGAGAGGGAGGATGAGAGCGAGGTAGTTGAAACAGAGTTCAGCTTACGGAAGTTGATTTTGCGTTTTTGCTTTGGAGCTGGGGTGGGAATGTTGACAGACATGGTGGTGGCTAAGTGATCGGAGAGGGTATTATGTCTGAAGAAGGGTCTCGACCCGAAACGTCACCCATTCCTTCTCTCCAGAGATGCTGCCTGACCTGCTGAGTTACTCCAGCATTTTGTGTCGGAGTAACTCAGTGGGTCAGGCAGCATCTGTGGAGAACATGGATAGGTGACGTTTCACAGAGTGCTGGAGTAACTCAGCGGGTCATAGGAACATAGATAGAAACATAGAAAATAGGTGCAGGGGGAGGCCATTCGGCCCTTCGAGCCAGCACCGCCATTCATTGTGATCATGGCTGATCATCACAATCAATAACCCGTGCCTGCCTTCTCCCCATATCCCTTGATTCCACTAGCCCCTAGAGCTCTATCTAACTCTCTCTTAAATCCATCTAGTGATTTGTCCTCCACTGCCCTCTGTGGCAGAGAATTCCACAAATTCACAACTCTCTGGGTGGAAAAGTTTCTTCTCACCTCAGTTTTAAATGGCCTCCCCTATATTCTTAGACTGTGTGGCCCCTGGTTCTGGACTCCCCCAACATTGGGAACATTTTTCCTGCATCTAGCTTGTCCAGTCCTTTTATAATTTTATATGTCTCTATAAGATACCCTCTCATCCTTCTAAACTCCAGTGAATACAAGCCTAATCTTTTCAATCTTTCCTCATATGACAGTCCCGTCATCCCAGGGATCAATCTCGTGAACCTACGCTGCACTGCCTCAATTACAAGGGTGTCCTTCCTCAAATTAGGAGACCAAAACTGCACACAATACTCCAGCTGCGGTCTCACCAGGGCCCTATACAACTGCAGAAGAACCTCTTTGCTCCTATACTGAAATCCTCTCGTTATGAAGGCCAACATGCCATTAGCTTCCTTCACTGCCTGCTGTACCTGCACGCCACAGGCAGCATCTCTGGAGAACATGGATAGGTGACGTTTCACAGAGTGCTGGAGTAACTCAGCGGGTCAGGCAGCATCTCTGGAGAACATGGATAGGCGACGTTTCACAGAGTGCTGGAGTAACTCAGCGGGTCGGGTAGCATCTCTGGAGAACATGGATAGTTGACGTTTCACACAGAGTGCTGGAGTAACTCAGCGGGTCGGGCAGCATCTCTGGAGAACATGGATAGGTGACGTTTTGGGTCGGGGCCCTTTCTTCAGACTCAAAAAAGTGGCCCAGAAAATGCCAAGAATGCACAGAAAGGCATTCAGCGTCTGTGGGACGTTAGCCGAAACATGACCTTGGCTTCCCTTCTCTCCACAGATACTGGCCGACTTGGAGCGTGTTCCCACCATTTCTTGTTTTTATTTCCGTTATCTCCACTTGTCTGCTTTTCCATCTTGCTATTGAGGGCGTGCAGCGTAGGTTCACTAGGTTAATTCCCGGAATGGCGGGACTGTCGTATGTTGAAAGACTGGAGCGACTAGGCTTGTATACACTGGAATTTAGAAGGATGAGAGGAGATCTTATGGAAACGTATAAGATTATTAAGGGGTTGGACATGTTAGAGGCAGGAAACATGTTCCCAATGTTGGGGGAGTCCAGAACCAGAAGGCACTGTTTAAGTATAAGGGGTAGGCCATTTAGAACTGAGATGAGTCAGGGGGTAATGCCACCTTATTTTATAAACTACCATTAAGCAGCAAGGAGCTTTGTGGCTAGCTCAGAATGTGCATTGCCCTATTTTGAACATGGTGGTTTCAAGGAACCCCATCAGAAAATAGCATTGAATAGAATTAAAGTCATATTTCTTTTATTTATTATCTTTTGATGGGGGCACAATTATACCATTCGGCCCATCAAGTCTACTCCGCCATTCAATCACGGCTGATCGATCTCTCCCTCTCAACCCCATTCTCCTGCCTTCTCCCCGTAACCCCTGACACCCGCACTAACCAAGAATCTATCTATCTCTGCCGTGAAAATACTCATTGGTTTTTTTAAGTTTAGTTTAGATATACAGCGAGGGAACAGGCCCTTCGGCCCACCGAGTCCGTGCTGACCAGCGATCCCCGCACACTAACACTATCCTACACACACTGGGGACGATTTACATCTATACAAAGCCAATTATCCTACAAACATAATGTACGTCTTTGGAGTGTGGGAGGAAACTAAAGATCTCGGAGAAAACCCACGCAGGTCACGGGGAGAACGTACAAACTCCGTACAGACGGCGCCCGTAATCGGGATGGAACCCGGGTCTCTGGCGCTGTGAGGCAGCAACTCTACCGCTGCGGCACCGTGCCACTGTGGACTTGGCCTCCACAGCCGTCTGTGGCAATGAATTCCACAGATTCACCACCCTCTGACTCAAGAAAATCCTCCTCCTCTCCTTCCGAAAGGAACGTCAATAGACAATAGACAATAGGTGCAGGAGAAGGCCATTCGGCCCTTCGAGCCAGCACCGCCATTCAATGTGATCATGGCTGATCATTCTCAATCAGTACCCCGTTCCTGCCTTCTCCCCATACCCCCTGACTCCGCTATCCTTAAGAGCTCTATCTAGCTCTATCTAGCTCTCTCCTTTAACTCTGAGGCTGTGACCTCTGGTCCAAGACTCTCCCACTAGTGGAAACATCCTCTCCACATCCACTCTACCCAGGCCTTTAAAACACCCACTTTGTGACTCTGGTTTCGTCGCTGGGTTTCAAAGTCCTTTGACTAGCTTTCATTTCCTCGTAACAGGCATGAAAATGAAAAAAACTTTTTCACCCTGTGAGTTGTGGATTTGTGGAATTCTCTGCCGCAGAGGGCAGCGAAGGCCAATTCACTGGGTGAATTTAAGAGAGAGTTGGATGGAGCTTTTGGGGGCTAGCAGAATCAAGGGTTATGAGGAGAAGGCAGGCGCGGGTTACTGATTGTGGATGATCTGCCATGATCACAATGAGTGGCGGTGCTGGCTCGAAGGGCCGAATGTAGGAAGTAGGAAGGTCAAGCTACATCTAAGTAGGAAGGTCAAGCTACAGACGTCCTGGTTCAATCTGACCTGATGCTGATAGGACCACAGTGGAGTTTCTCAGGGATATCTCAGAAGCGGCAAGCGGTTTAAATACAGATTAAATGCAGTGAATAATGAGTCAGAGGCTGAGACCATCGGGAGTGGTTCATTCAGGCGGCTGGGATTAGCGAACACTTAAAAAGACAGTGAGCCAAAAGTCTCGCAAAGCAACTCCTTGTGGATCAGAGATAGACGCGACTTGCTGGCGTAACTCGGCGGGTCGGGCAGCATCGCTGGTGAATATGGACAAGCGACCGATCAGCTGAAAGATACTTCTTCAGTCTGAAGAAGGGTCTCGACCCAAAATGCCACCTGTCCATGTTCTCCAGCGATGCCCCCCGACCCACTGAGTTACGCCAGAACTTTGTGTGTACGTTTTCTTTTTGTGATCCAGCATCTGCAGTTCCATTCCACATCTCCATCCAACTTTGCTCTCTTACCTTAACGCTAAGCCCTCTAGTTCTTGACATTGCCACCCTGGGGAAACCACTCTCAATAGACAATAAACAATAGGTGCAGGAGGAGGCCATTCGTCCCTTTGAGCCGGCACCGCCATTCAATGTGATCGTGGCTGATCATTCTCAATCAGTACCCCGTTCCTGCCTTCTCCCCATACCCCCTGACTCCGCTATCCTTAAGAGCTCTATCCAGCTCTCTCTTGAATGCATTCAGAGAATCGGCCTCCACTGCCTTCTGAGGCAGAGAATTGCACAGATTCACAACTCTCTGACTGAAAATGTTTTTCCTCATCTCAGTTCTAAATGGCCTACCCCTTATTCTTAAACTGTGGCCCCTTGTTCTGGACTCCCCCAACATTGGGAACATGTTTCCTGCCTCTAACGTGTCCAACCCCTTAATAATCTTATACGTTTCGATAAGGTCCCCTCTCATCCTTCTAAATTCCAGTGTATACTGGAATCGAGACACAGCGAACACAGGGGGTTTAAGGTGAGGTGGGGGGGGGGAGGGGAGAGATTTTATAGGCACCTGAGAGGTCATCTTTTCACGCAGAAGGCAGTGGGTGTGTGGAACGAGCTGCCGGAGGAGGTAGTTGAGGCAGGGACTAGCGCAACGTTTAGGAAGCAATTAGACAGGTACATGGATAGGACAGGTTTAGAGGGATATGGGCCAAACGTGGGCATTTGGTCCATATCCCTCTAAACCTGTCCCATCCATGTACGTGTCTCATTGCTTCCTAAACGTTGCGATAGTCCCTGCCTCAACTACCTCCTGGAAACATAGAAACATAGGTGCAGGAGGAGGCCATTTGGCCCTTCGAGCCAGCACCGCCATTCATTGTGATCATGGCTGATCATCCACAATCTGTAACCTGTGCCTGCCTTCTCCCCATATCCCTTGATTCCGCTAGCCCCTAGAGCTCTGTCTAGCTCTCTTTTAAATTCATCCAGTGAATTGGCCTCCACTGCCCTCTGCGCCAGAGAATTCCACAAATTCACAACTCTCTGGGTGGAAAAGTTGCTTCTCACCTCAGTTTTAAACGGCCTCCCCTTTATTCTTAGACTGTGTGGCCCCTGGTTCTGGACTCCCCCAACATTGGGAACATTTTTCCTGCATCTAGGTTGTCCAGTCCTTTTATAATTTTAAACATCTCTATAAGATCCCCTCTCATCCTTTGAGTATCTTGGAAAGCGCTATATAAAATAAATGTATTATTATTATTATTATTAAACTCCAGTGAATACAAGCTGAGTCTTTCCAATCTTTCCTCGTATGACAGTCCCGCCATCCCGGGGATTGACCTAGTGAACCTACGCTGCACTGCCTCAATTGCAAAGACGTCCTTCCTCAAATTAGAAGACCAAAACTGCACACAATACTCCAGATCTCGTCCGGGCAGCTCGTTCCATGCACGCACTGGTGTAGTTGGGGCATGTTGGCCGGTGTGGGCAAGTTGGGCTGAAGGACCTGTTTCCACGCTGTGTGACTCCAGTTGGCAAACAGAATGCCCCACCTGAGGCAGGTAACTAGTCCAGGCAGGTGGACCTGAGCAGGAATGGGACGGATATTTCTCAGCGCTCAGCTCCCGCAAGCCAAGGGGTGTTAAGTTCCTCCATCGGTGTCTGTGTTTACATGGCGAGGCGTGACAGGGATGTTGGCAATAACAACACACAACGTCAGTGGCAGCGCTGGCATCAAACAGGGTGCCCCGCAGTGACACAACTCAGGCACGCAATCCTTGCCCTTTACACAGCAGTGAGTAAATGAGTAACCTGTCTGATTCAGCCTGGGTTACCAGAGCACCGTCTACACAGATGAGACGCCTTCTGTCAGCCCCCACACCCCCCCCCCCCCCAACCTCAAATCAAATCTTGTCCTTAGATGGAAACAACACAAAGTGCCGGAGTAACTCAGTGGGTCAGGCAGCATCTGCGGAGAACATGGATAGGTGACGTTTCACAGAGTGCTGGAGTAACTCAGTGGGTCAGGCAGCATCTGTGGAGAACATGGATGGGTGACGTTTCACAGAGTGCTGGATTAACTCAGCGGGTCAGGCAGCATCTGTGGAGAACGTGGATGGGTGACGTTTCAGACTGAGAGCCTTCTTCAGACTGAAGGATCTGCCTGATGCACTGAGTTACTCCAGCATTTTGTGTCTGTCTTTGGTATAAAGTAAAGTAAACGAGCGGTGGACATTTGCACACAAAGTTTGTCTCAGACTCGGGCTCTCAGTCTGGAGAGTTTGGTTTTATTGTCCGCTGTACGAGGTACAGTGAAAAGCTGCTGTTGGTACTGGCTGGAAACTAAAGATAGGCACAAAATGCTGGAGTAACTCAGTGGGTCAAGGCAGCATCCTTCTGTCTGAAAAAGACTGGAGCGGCTAGGCTTGTATACACTGGAATTTAGAAGGATGAGAGGGGATCTTATCGAAACATATAAGATTATTAAGGGGTTGGACACGTTAGAGGCAGGAAACATGTTCCCAATGT
>NC_135982.1:26495426-26617926 GCF_053455715.1 Rhinoraja longicauda | reverse complement strand
GCGGAAGCCATTGGTGGAGCGGGAGCACGTGGCTGCTGGCTGTGGGTGACGGGGCGTGGGGCGGTGACGTCACCCTGTCCCGTATTTGGGAGTCAGATAGTTGGCAACCCCTAGATATGAACCAAACGCGGGCAGGTGGGACGCAACCTCCCTTAGGCGAACGCACTCGGACACGCTCCCCAAACACACTCCGTTAGCCTACACCGTCCCGGCCGACAGCGGCCCGCGGGCCTAATACGGGACAAGGGCGGTCCCGTACGGGACAAACCCATTTAGCCCAAAATACGGGATGTCCCGGCTAAAAGGGACAGTTGGCAGCCCTGTTCATATCCCTGAAAACCGGTCCTATCCATGCACAGTACCTGTCTAATTGTTTCTTAAACGTTGGGATAGTCCCAGCCTCAACTACCTCCTCCGGCAGCTCGTTCCATACACCGGCCCACCCTATGTGTGGAAAAGTTACCCCTCAGATTCCTATTAAATCTTTTCTCCCCCTTCACCTTAACCCCATGTCCTCTGCTCCCCGATTCCCCTACTCTGGGCAAGAGACTCTGAGCGTCTACCCGATTGACTCCTCTCGTGATTTGATGCACGGTTTCACACACAGTTCCTGGGTTGTCGGTGTTAAATAGCAGGGAGGTGTCAGTGCTCCTCCACACAGGCCTCAACAGGCAGTGAACAGAGTCGTTCCTGCTGGCTGGGGACCAGCCAAATCCGTCACATCCCCAGGGAATAAGCAGACAGAGCTGCCTGCACTGAGCCGTGACATGGACCTGCCCCGTACAAGAGGGCAGATCTCCCATTCCAAGAGCTTATTGAACCAGAGTCTAAATCATCCCCATGATCCCATCAATAAACCCCAGGCAGGAGGTCATTGAGAATCATTATTGAATCACCATCTTAGATGGGTCATGAAGGTCTGGTCTAATGTTTCTTATGCTGTTGCAAAGCCTCAATTACATTGTCACGTCAGTTCACAGTCACTCCCATGAAGGTCCTTGGGGCGTTTATCAATGTTAAAGACATGATGTCAAAGGGAATTCATTTTGTGACCATCTTTTTGTCAAGTCAAGTCAAGTCAACTTTATTTGTATAGCACATTTAAAAACAACCCACGTTGACCAAAGTGCTGTACATCTGATTAGGTACTAAGGAAAAAAATGAAACATACAGTAGCATACAAACACAACAGCACATACAAAACAGTTCACAGCGCCTCCTCAATGAGTCTCAAACGCTAGGGAGTAGAAATAGGTTTTGAGCCTGGACTTAAAGGAGTCGATGGAGGGGGCAGTTCTGATGGGGAGAGGGATGCTGTTCCACAGTCTAGGAGCTGCAACCGCAAAAGCGCGGTCACCCCTGAGCTTAAGCCTAGACCGCGGGATAGTGAGTAGCCCCAAGTCGGCCGACCTGAGGGACCTGGAGTTAGAGAGGTGGGTTAGAAGATTTTTGATGTAGGGGGGGGAAATGTCCATTTAGGGCTTGTCCATTTGTGACCTTGGGTGGCGCAGCGGTAGAGTTGCTGCCTTACAGCGAACGCAGCGCCGGAGACCCGGGTTCGATCCCGACTAACGGCGCTGTCTGTATGGAGTTTCTACGTTCTCCCCGTGACCTGCGTGGGTTTTCTCCGTGATCTTCCGTTTCCTCCCACCCTTCTCTCCTGAGATGCTGCCTGACCCGCTGAGTTACTCCAGTGGGTCACATTGGCCTTCATCAGCCAGGGAATTGAGTATAGAAGTCAGGAGGTCATGTTATAGCTACATAAGACATTGGTGAGGCTGCGTTTAGAGTTTTGTGTTCAGTTCTGGGCACCATGCAATGGGAAAGACGTTGTTAAGTTGGAAAGGGCGCAGAGAAGATTTACGAGGATGTTGCCAGGACTCGTGGGGCCGAGCTACAGGGAGAGGTTGCGTCGGCTGGAACACTTTTCCCTGGAGCGCAGGAGGTTGAGGGATGACCTTATAGAGGTGTATAAAATCATGAGAGGAATAGATCAAGTCTTTTGCCCAGCACAGCGAAAAGCTTTTGTTGTAATGGGAGACCTGGCCAATTTTAACACTGCCGTCTTTGTAATATCCCAGGGAATTGGTCAGGGAATCGAGAACCAGAGGGCGGAGACTTAAGGTGAAGGGGGAAAGATTTTACAGGAATCTGAGGGGTAACATTTTCATGCAAAGGGGGGCGGGTGTATGGAACGAGCTGTCGGAGAAGGTAGTTGAGGGAGGAACTATCGCAACGTTTAAGAAGCAATTAGACAGGTACATTAGATAGGACAGGTTTTAGAGGGATATGGACCAAATGTAGGCGGGTGGGACTAGTGTAGATGGCCGGTGTGGACAAGTTGGGCCGAAGGGCCTGTTTCCACACTGTGTGACTCTATGACTAACTGATTGATGTAATGACGTTGGCATTAGCAAAGATATTCTTCGCCCCTGAAGAGAGGTTCCTGGTGAAGACAGCCAGTTCTGCCGGGGGATTGGCAGGGCTCCCACCCTGAACTCATCTTTGCTCGGGAGCTGCTGGGTAATGATCAGTGAGGGGAGCTTTGCCCATCCTTCCTCCACTGCCACTGAAGGCCACCAACTCAGTTCACAGCGCCAGTCAGCTCAGGGTCTCATGTTGAACAGGTTACAGGAGCAGAATAAGGCCATTCGGCCATTCGAGTCTACTCCGCCATTCAATCACGGCTGATCTATCTCTCCCTCCTAACCCCATTCTCCTGCCTTCTCCCCGTAACCCCTGACACCCGCACCAATCAAGAATCTGCCAATCTCCGCCTTAAGGATATCCATTGACTTGGCCTCCACAGCCGTCTGTGGCACGGTCTCACCACCCTCTCACTAAAGAAATCCCTCCTCGTCTCCTTTCTAAAGGTAGGTCCTTTTATTCTGAGGCTGTGCCCTCTGGTCCGACCCTCTCCCACCAGTGGAAACACCCTGTCCACATCCGCTCGATCCGGGCCTTTCACTGCCGGTTTGTGTCGGCCTGGGTCATCGGGTGATAATCCCACCTGCTCGTTGGGAGAGCAGAGCCGGCCGGCCCTGCTCCACTCCTCTCCTGAGCACGAGAAGCCTGTGTCGACCTGCCCGCAACACCGACAGCTCAGGCCGGCAGCTGCACGAGATCTGATGCAACACATTCCTGGCAGAAGGTGTGACTCCTGCTCCATTTTGTAGCGAGCTCGATCCGAAAGCCACTGTGAGTGGGGCCGCTGGCAGCAGACAACCCTCGCATTCCTTTCCAGGATGTGGGTCGAAGTTGCACCGGAGTGCCCTGGAATTATTTCTGATGTGACATGAATTTAATTAGGGTTTACACGCGAGTTGAATTCTCCAGAATCGCAACTGGAGAGAGCGGTATGTGAGCAGCTCACTAATGTGATTCCACGCAGCACCAACGCACAACCGGCTGCCTGTTGTGTGACTAAAATGACCCGTTTAAATGCAACCCATAAAAAGCCACAAACGTCACAGAATCCCCAATCCTCACACTCTGCCCAACACACAGAGCGACCCGCACACGTATAACACTCACGACACCTTGGCACAGTGAAATACCCAGAGGGATCTGCACACGACTACACTCACGGGCACTCTCACACTACTACACATTTATTTAGAAATATATACAGTATATATGTTTATATACCATGGGTAGGACAGGTTTGGAGGGACATGGGCCAAACGCAGGCAGGTGGGACTAGTGTAGATGGGACATGTTGGCCGGTGTAGGCAAGATGGGCCAAAGAGCCTGTTTCCACGCTGTATCACTCTATGACTCTATCTCTCTCTCTCTCTCTCTCTCTCTCTCTCTCTCTCTCTCTCTCTCTCTCTCTCTTTTTCTCTCTATATATACCAATCAGCCAAAACATTATGGCCACTGACAGGCGAAGTGAATAACATTGATTATCTTGTTACAATGGCACCAGTCAAGGGGTGGGATATATTAGGCTGCAAGTGAATAGTCAGTTCTTGAAGTTGTCGCATTGGATGCAGGAGAAATGGGCAGGAGTAAAGACCTGAGCGACTTTGACAAGGGCCAAATTGTTATGGCCAGACGACTGGGTCAGAGCATCTCTGAAACGGCAAGGCTTGTGGGGTGCTCCCGGTCAGCAGTGGTGAGTACCTACCGACCGACAGTGGTCCGAGGAGGAACAAACCACAAACCGGCAACAGGCAGGGTGTTGGGCGCCCAAGGCTCATCGATGCGCAAGGGCAACGAAGGCTATCCCGTCTGGTCCGAACTGACAGAAGGTCGACTGTGGCACAAGTCACAGAAAAATTTAAATGGTGGAATGTGTCACGATACACAGTGCATCGCACGCTGCTGCGTATGGGGCTGCACACGGAGGACCAACAGCATATTAGGCAGGTGGTCATAATGTTTTGGCTGATTGGTGTATTTTCTATATACACTGATCAGCCAAAACATTATGACCACCTGCCTAATATGCTGTTGGTCCTCCGTGTGCCGCCAAAACAGCGTCGACCCGCCGAGGCAAAGACTCTACAAGACCCCTGAAGGTGTCCTGTGGTGTCTGGCACCAAAACATTGGCAGCAGATCCTTCAAGTCCTGTGAGTTGCGAGGTGGAGCCGCCGTGGATCGGACTTGTCGATCCAGCACATCACACAGATGCTCAATCGCATTGAGATCTAGACAATGTGGAGGCCAGGGCAACACTGTTAACACCTCATCATGTTCCTCAAACTATTCCCGAACAATGTGTGCAGTGTGGCAGGGCGCATTATCCTGCTGAAAGAGGCCACTGCCATCAGGGAATACCATTGCCATGAAGGGGTGTACCTGGTGTGCAATGATGTTTAGGTGGGTGACACGTGTCAGATTGACGTCCACATGAATGGCCGGACCCAGGTTTTCCCAGCAGAACATTGCCCAGAGCATCACACTCCCTCCACCGGCTTGTCAACCTCCCACAGTCGATTCGGACCAAACGGGATAGCCTTCGTTGCCCTCGCGCATTGATGAGCCTTGGGCGCCCAACACCCTGTCTGTCGCCGGTTTGTGGTTTGTCCCTCCTCGGACCACTGTCGGTAGGTACTCACCGCTGCTGACCGGGAGCACCCCACAAGCCTTGCCGTTTCAGAGATGCTCTGACCCAGTCGTCTGGCCATAACAATTTGACCCTTGTCAAAGTCGCTCAGGTCTTTACTCCTGCCCATTTACTCCTGCATCCAACACATCAACTTCAAGAACTGACTGTTCACTTGCTGCCTAATATATCCCACCCCTCGACAGATGCCATTGTAACAAGATAATCAATGTTATTCACTTCACCAGTCAGTGGTCATAATGTTTTGGCTCATCGGTGTATATCTATCTATGGTTTAAACCAGCATCTGCAGTTCGTTTCTACTATATATGTGTGTGTATATATAAGCTAGACGATATAAGTAAATGATCTAGATATAAATGTAAGACACAAAATGCTGGAGTAACTCAGTGGGACATGCAACATCTCTGGAGAGGAGGAAGAAGTGCCTTCTCTCCTGAGATGCTGCCTGACCCGCTGAGTTACTCCAGCATCTTGTGCCTATCTTCTGTATTCAATCAGTCTGAAGAAGGGTCTCGACCTGAAACGTCACCCATTCCTTCTCTCCTGAGATGCTGCCTGACCTGCTGAGTTACTCCAGCATTTTGTGCCTATCTTCTGTATTCATAAGATCATAAGTAATAGGAGTAGAATTAGGCCATTTGGCCCATCGTCTACTCCGCCATTCAATCACGGCTGATCTACAATGTCTCTCCCTCCTAACCCCATTCCCCTTCCTTCTCCCCATAACCTTGGACACCTGTACTAATCAAAATTATCTATGTATCTTCGAATGGAAGGACTATAACCCTCCACTGCTAATGCAGCCATGCATGGATGCAAGATTGCTTCAGCAGTACATGTAACAAAAATGGATCTAGAAAAAGGAAAAGAATATTAAATATTTTTGTCTAGAATTCAGATTGAAATTCTAAATAATCTTTGTGCTACGAAAATTGTAGATAAAAATCCCACTTCACCCTCAGATGTTACTTTCTTTTATCTTAATATATTACTGTAAATATTATTTAGCTGGATACCAAACACTCACTTTGTTGAGAGGCTGAGTAACTAATTTAAATTAAACCTGCTTTCCTTTCCAAGGTACCTGAATGTTAGATTTTTGAATATCCCAGTTAGTTTTGGGCATTGCTTTATCCACATACTGAATTTGCTAAGGAGCTTTTAAAGACTAGACATACTGCTGAAAATAGAATAAACATGATAACTTCCATAACTTCTGAGGAGAATTTAAAAAAAAATTTAAATCAGCAAAAAAAAGCCCAAAATATCAAAATAGACCAAAACAGGTAAGAAAAACAAAATGTGCAGATGCTGGTTTACACTGAAGATAGAAACAAAATGCTGGAGTAACTCAGCGGGTCAGGCAGCATCTCTGGAGAACATGGATAGGTGACATTTCCACCCAAAACGTCACCTGTTCCTTCTATCCAGAGATGCTGCCTGTCCCGCTGAGTTACTCAAGCTTTTTGTGTCTATCTTCATTTCTAGTCGAGACCCTTCCTTAGTTTAGTTTAGTTTAGAGATACAGTGTGGAAACAGGTCCTTCGGCCCACCAAGTCCATGCCGACCAGCGATCCCCATCTGGGCAGCATCCCTGGAGAGAGGGGTGACGTTTCTGGGTCGAGACCTTTCTTCAGTCTATCCCTTCCCTCAGTCTGAAGAAGGGTCTTGACCCGAAACATCACCCATTCCTTCTGTCCAGGGATGCTGCCTGTCCTGCTGAGTTACTCCAGCATTTTGTGTCTACCTTAAGAAAAACTAACATTATCTTGGTGCAACAAAGCTGCTATATAATGGATCAAAAGAGGGAAAACTACAGAACAAACAGATTTGCCCGGTAATAGGGAATGTTGATGGCTCATCAAACTCACTGAACAGCCATGGAGAGTCTCGAGATGCAAAGCAGATAGACTTGAAACAAATGATGGTGCAAACTAGTTTATTCAATCAAAATAAATATATCCAGATCATTCTGCACCTAAATGCAAGTGAGGAAGCAAATATACAGTAGATACAAAACAATTAACAGCAAGTCTTTTAAGCATAGAGTGAAGAAAATCAGGAAGACACAAATGACCAGCTGACACAAAAGTCAAGCTGAACATCATCATTGTGAATGTGTTAGAGCAGTGCTTCTTAAACTGGTGAGTGGTTCAACCAAGGGTGAATTAAATTATTTTGGCGTGAATGAAACTAGAGGGGTGAAGGACTTAATAAATATAAAATTATACACAAGGGAGAATAAGCCGAAAATGACCAAAAACAGTAAGAAAATTTAGTCGAGAGTGAATGAAATTTTGTGATAAAGACTCAAGGGTGAATGACACTGAAATAGTTTAAGGGTCACTGTGTTAGAGACCACATGCACAGCACTATTTGTGGTGTTTATGGTAACATCATTTTATTTTTGTGTTAGAATTTTAACATAATGAAATGCTTTGTGTTAAAATGGAATACTTTGTAACTTTGTCGAAGCCCTTTATGTGGCCACTCTTTGCATACCTTGGGGAGGCAAAACAAAGAGTTTCATTGTGAAATGACACATGATAATAAAGTATCATTCATTCATAATGGAGTGGATGGGGTGAGTGGGTGAGGGGTATGCATGGGTGGGGGGGTGTGGGTGGGGTGAGTGGGTGGGGTGAGTGGGTGGGGGTGTGGGTGGGCTGAGCATGGGGGATGTGGGTGAGGGGTATGCGTGGGTGGGGTGAGTGGGTGGGGGGTGTGGGTGGGGTGAGCATGGGGAGTGTGGGTGGGGGTTGTAGATGGGGGGTGTGGGTGGGGGATGTAGTTGGGGTGAGGGTGGGATGAATGGGTGGGGTGAGGGTGGGGGGATATAGGTCGGGGGGGTGGGTGGGGGGTGTGGGTGGGGGGAGTGGTTGGGAGGAGTGGGTGGGGAGTTGGTGAGGAGTGGGTAGGGTGAGTGGGTGGGGTGAGGGTGGGTGGGGTGATGGTGGGTGGGGTGAATGGGTGGGTGGGGTGAATGGGTGGGGGGTGTGGGTGGGAGGAGTGGGTGGGGGTAGTGGGTGGGGTGAATGGGTTGGGGATGTGGATGGGGGTGTGGGTAGGGTGAGTGGGTGGGCTGAGCGTGGGGGGGTGTGGATGGGGGGGTGTGGATGGGGGGGTGTGGGTGGGAGGAGTGGGTGGGGAGTTGGTGGGGGGAGTGGGTGGGGAGTGAGTGGGGAGTGGGTGGTGAGTGGGTAGGGTGAGTGGGTGGGGTGAGGATGGGTGAGGGTGGGTGGGGTGAGAGGGTGACCCATTCTATCTGCCGCTTGTGTGAAAGTGCGTGACAGACATGCAAAGCCAGCAACTGGGGTGGAACACACCACATCTGCAGCCATCACCAAGCCGAGACCACTGACAGCCGAGCAAATCTACAGCATCGTCCTGCAGCTTCCTCTCCACGTCTCCCACCGTGGGAGGACCCTGGCCGGCTGTGTAATAGCCAGTCAGCTCCTGTAAGGCCAAGTTGCCACTTGCAGGCTTATTACACTGCTGGACATACTATTTCCTGTGGAGATATAATCGGTGGAATTAGAGCGAGATAGAGATATAAATAAATGAGCACATGCTAATTTATCCATTTACTGGTGCTGGTACAAATCGTAGGTATCACAAAATACTGGAGTAACTCAGTGGGTCAGGCAGCATCTCTGGAGAGAAGGCAGATCCAGAGATGCTGCCTGGCCCGCTGCTCCGGCAGCGGCAGCATCTTCGCCCGCCCCGAATCGCGGGGCTTGGGTCGGCCCGCTGCGGACCTTTCACCGTCCGGCGCGACCTGGAACGTGGCAACTTCAACAGCCTGACCGCGGGAGAAGACGGCAAGGGAAGAGAAAAGGCATTCTGGCCTTCCATCACAGTGAGGAGGTGACTGGAGGAGACTCACTGTGATGGATGTTTCTTTTTTTTGTTTTGTGTTGGTTTGTGATTGTGTTTGTTATTGCTTATTTTTATTGCTCTTATTGTTGGACTGTGGGTGACAAAATCTCGTCCAAAAGACTTGTTTTTTTGGATGACAATAAAGGTTATTCTGATTCTGATTCTGAGTTACTCCAGCATTTTGTGATACATATTCCTCATTGTTCTTTAAACAGTAAATAAATACTTTCTCCTCCCTGTTTTTTCATTGTGGTAAAGGAAAGATACAATGCACCATTCCTCGAACGCATGGACTTAACTCTGAACTGCCCTTGGGTCAGGAACTCATGGACTTAACCTTGAACTGCCCTTGGGTCAGGAACTCATGGACTTAACTCTGAACTGCCCTTGGGTCAGGTTCTCCCTCACAGACTTTAAAACCAAAGATTAGCATCAACCAATCACTGCTGAATTACCTACTGCTTAGAGACCTTGCTGGACCAGTCACTGAGTAAGAAAAAAACTGCAGATAGATGCTGGTTAAAATCGAAGGTAGACACAAAATGCTGGAGTAACTCGGCGGGTCAGGCAGCATCTCGGGAGGGAAGGAATGGGTGACGTTTCGGGTCGAGACCCTTCTTCAGACTGATGTCAGGGGAGGGGGCATGCACTTCACTCCAGATGCAGGGCAGAATTTGTCGTAGCAAGATAAAGTTCCATTATAACAGCAAAGAACTAAACATTCCCAGCTCCGTCCACAACCTAGTGAGATAACTGTAATTAGCAATGAGGTCAGGAAACATAGCTCGCCATTTATATATTGTATTTCATGCAGTAAAACAACACAAGGAACTTACATCCCAGCAGTAAGAATATTGATTTCTCTAACTTCAAGTTATCCTTGCATCCCCTCTGTCTCCGTCCTTCCCCAACTTAGTCGCTGTACTAGTTTCACTGTCGTCGGGTTGAGTTTCACTGCCTGTACAACTCGTTATTACCTTCCCCCAAACCAACAATGGACCATTGTGGGCTCCAACATTCCTTGACCACTGTTGGTTTCTGCATATCTTTCATTCATTTGTTCTGTGCACTGTCTATATATCTCTCGTTTCCCTTTCCCCTGACCCTCAGTCTGAAGAAGGGTCTCGACCCGAAACATTCACCTATTTCTTTTTTCCAGAGATGCTGCCTGACCCGTTGAGTTACTCCAGCATTTTGTGTTCACCTTCGATTTAAACCAGCATCTGCAGTTTTTTTCCCTCCACATCTGCAGTTCCCTCCTACACATTCTAATCTGATTGCCCGCTGCCTCTAACCAATGCGTGCCGGCACCATGGCCAACCTGGTGGATTTACACGTTGACTCACCGACAAGTAAACGTCTTGGTTGTCCGCCAACGCCTGTTTGGCAAGGTACCGCTCCCGCTTAATCTTCACCTGCAACGACGCAGGGATGTCCAGCACCATCCAGTCAATCAGATGCAGAATGAGAAACACCACGTGCTGCAGAACCAAAGCACACCAACTCAGTGACACAGCCCGCGGCAATCAGCGACATAGCCCGCGGCAATCAGTGACATAGCCTGCGGAGATCAGTGACATAGCCCGCGGCAATCAGTGACATGGTCAGCGGCAATCAGTGACATAGTCCGTGCAATCAGTGACATAGTCCGTGCAATCAGTGACATAGCCTGCGCAATCAGTGGCATAGCCCGCGGCAATCAGTGGCATAGCCCGCGGCAATCAGTGGCATAGCCCGCGGCAATCAGTGGCATAAACCGCGGCAATCAGTGGCAAAAACCGCGGCAATCAGTGACATAACCCGCGGCAATCAGTGACATGGTCAGCGGCAATCAGTGACATAGCCCGCGGCAATCAGTGGCATAGCCCGTGGCAATCAGTGGCAAAAACCGCGGCAATCAGTGGCATAGCCCGTGGCAATCAGTGACATAGCCCGCGGCAATCAGTGACATGGTCAGCGGTAATCAGTGACATAGCCCGTGGCAATCAGTGACATAGCCCGTGGCAATCAGTGACATAAACCGCGGCAATCAGTGAAGTGGTCAGCGGTAATCAGTGACATAGCCCGCGCAATCAGTGACATAAACCGCGGCAATCAGTGACATAAACCGCAGTGCTCCTGCAATAGCAACAGTTCTTTCAACGGGCTTAGGGCAGAGCCAGCACACCACGAGGCCACAGGAACATACAGTGTGGAGGAGTATCTACACTGAACCCACCAGGGACGGCAGTGTGAAATTTACAGTGCGTTGCAGGATGCTATTAACCATCGCAACGTTTAAGAAATATTTTGACACAAAATGCCGGAGTAATTCAGCGGGACAGACAGCATCTCTGGATAGAACGAATGGGTGACTTTCCAGGTCGAGACCTGTCTTCAGACTGGTACACGTACATGGATAGGATTGGTTTAGAGGGATAGACAATAGACAATAGACAATAGACAATAGGTGCAGGAGTAGGCCATTCAGCCCTTCGAGCCAGCACCGCCATTCAATGCGATCATGGCTGATCACTCTCAATCAGTACCCCGTTCCTGCCTTCTCCCCATACCCCCTCACTCCGCTATCCTTAAGAGCTCTATCCAGCTCTCTCTTGAAAGCATCCAACGAACTGGCCTCCACTGCCTTCTGAGGCAGAGAATTCCACACCTTCACCACCCTCTGACTGAAAAAGTTCTTCCTCATCTCCGTTCTAAATGGCCTACCCCTTATTCTCAAACTGTGGCCCCTTGTTCTGGACTCCCCCAACATTGGGAACATGTTATCTGCCTCTAATGTGTCCAATCCCCTAATTATCTTATATGTTTCAATAAGATCCCCCCTCATCCTTCTAAATTCCAGTGTATACAAGCCCAATCGCTCCAGCCTTTCAACATACGACAGTCCCGCCATTCCGGGAATTAACCTAGTGA
The DNA here is from genome assembly GCF_053455715.1 of Rhinoraja longicauda. Lineage (NCBI taxonomy): Eukaryota > Metazoa > Chordata > Chondrichthyes > Rajiformes > Arhynchobatidae > Rhinoraja > Rhinoraja longicauda. The sequence continues at coordinate 26,606,059 of NC_135982.1, read as the reverse complement.
ACCTACGCTGCACGCCCTCCATAGCAAGAATATCCTTCCTCAAATTTGGAGACCAAAACTGCACACAGTACTCCAGGTGCGGTCTCACCAGGGCCCGGTACAACTGTAGAAGGACCTCTTTGCTCCTATACTCAACTCCTCTTGTTACGAAGGCCAACATTCCATTGGCTTTCTTCACTGCCTGCTGAACCTGCATGCTTCCTTTCATTGACTGATGCACTAGGACACCCAGATCTCGTTGAACTCCCCCTCCTCCTAACTTGACACCATTCAGATAATAATCTGCCTTTCTATTCTTACTTCCAAAGTGAATAACCTCACACTTACCTACATTAAACTGCATCTGCCATGTATCCGCCCACTCACACAACCTGTCCAAGTCACCCTGCAGCGTTATTGCATCTTCCTCACAATTCACACTACCCCCCAACTTAGTATCATCTGCAAATTTGCTAATGGTACTTTTAATCCCTTCGTCTAAGTCATTAATGTATATCGTAAATAGCTGGGGTCCCAGCACCGAACCTTGCGGTACCCCACTGGTCACTGCCTGCCATTCCGAAAGGGACCCATTTATCCCCACTCTTTGCTTTCTGTCTGTCAACCAATTTTCTATCCATGTCAGTACCCTACCCCCAATACCATGTGCCCTAATTTTGCCCACTAATCTCCTATGTGGGACCTTGTCGAAGGCTTTCTGATTTGGGCCAAACGCAGGCAGGTGGGACTAGTGTAGATGGGACATGTTGGCCGGTGTGGGTAAGTTGGGCCAAGGGGCCTGTTATAGGGTTGCCAACTATCTCACTCCCAAATACTGGATTAGGTGACATCACCGCCCCGCGCCCCACGTGACGTCACCCAGCCAGCGGCCACGTGCTCCCGCTCCCGCTCCACCAATGGCGGCAGCCCGGGCTACGCAACCTCAGTTAGGCGGCACCCGGGCCTCCGGACCTAGACTGTCTGGAGCTTAAATGTCGGAAACCTAGAGTGTTAGGACCTAAACTGTCGGGGCCTACTGCGTTGGGACCTACAGCGTCAGGACCTACAGCGTCCGGGCCTACAGCGTCCGGGCCTACAGCGTCCGGGCCTACAGCGTCCGGGCCTACAGCGTCCGGACCTACAGCGTCCGGACCTACAGCGTTGGGACCTACAGCATCAGGACCTAAAGCGTCCGGGACTACAGTGTCCGGGCCTACAGTGCCCCCAGGCCTAATATGGGACAAGGGCCCGTACGGGACAAACCAACTTAGCCCAAAATACGGGATGTCTTGGCTAATACGGGACAGTTGGCAACCCTAGCCTTTTACCACACTGCACCACGCTGTATCACTCTGTGTGCACAGGGAAATGCCTCAGCATATGTTTATAAATGAGCTTTGACAAGAGGTTGAGCATTGACATTCCGAGCTCTGCATTGAACACCAAGGTGGAGGTTTAAAAGTATCCCAATACCCGACAAAGGGGTGCAGCAAGTGAACACACGGGAGGAATTGGTCCTCTTCACAGAATGACCACTTCTCAATACTGCGTTACCTCAAAGGCAATGATGAATCCCAGGCGGATGGCCAGCAGCTTCCAATAGAAGAGCGTGAGGTTCCCAGCGTCATCACGGAATGCTTTGTACCTGTCGTTACATGTAAGAACCACATAGAATCACAACACAGTAACAAGCTTGGTCCCAACGGCCCAGGGTGGTGTTTAGATGGTGTGCAGGGAGGACTGTTCATTCCTCACCTGGTTTATCTCTTAATCCCAACTCTTCCTCTAGTCATTGATCTGACCTACCCTCGACTGTTAACATATTTGATTAATTGATGGAAGGAAACAGGCCCTTCAGCCCACAGAGCCCATGCTGCCATTGCTCACCCGCTCACACTCGTTCTATGTTATCCCACGTTTTCATCCACTCCCTACACACCAGGGGCAATTTACAGAGGGCCAAATAACCTACAAACCTGCACATCTCCGGGATGTCGAAGGGAACCAGAGCACTCGGAATAAAACCCACAGTCTCGGGGAGAACGTGCAAACTCCACACAGACAGCAGCCGAGGTCAGGATTGAACCTGGGTCTCTAGCGCTGTGAGGCAGCAGCACTACCTGCCGTGTCCCTGTGCGTTGTTCATTTATTGCAATCACTCACTCTATCGGTGCATGACATGGTCTCCCAGTTCCCTGCGTAAATAGATTTCCCCTGTAATTTACCAAAGGCAATTAACCTACAAACCTGTACGTCTTGGGAGTGTGGGAGGAAACCGAAGCACCCGGAGAAAACCCACGTGGTCACAGTGAGAACGTACAAACTCCGTACAGACAGCACCCATGGTCAGGATCAAATCCTACCACTGCGTCACTGTGCCGGCCTCTCATTTTCTCAACAATCTTTCTTTTATTAATTTAAAATTATGCACATGGTTTGAGTTGAGGTGGATTTGATTTTGTATTGAATACTGGTCCTGAAGGGTAGATGGATAGGGACCATTCGGGCGACAATGGGCCAAGCACAGGTAGATGGGACTAGCTTAGATGGGGCACCTTGGTCGGCATGGCTGAGGTGGGCCGAAGGGCCTGTTTCCCTGCTGGCTGCCTCTTTGGGGTCAGGCGTTCTTACCTACATACAGTGTAGTTGCTGCTGATGTAGGTGTAAGGAGAGTAGGCCAGCGTGAAGTTCACGTATCCTTCCAGGTTCCGGCTGTTTTCATACTGGTAGAGCAGACGCGGGATGAATTCAGATGTGAATGCGATCAGGAACGCCTGGAGCAGGAAAGGAAAGGAGCACAGACAGAACGAGATGGTAACCGGACTGTACGTGAGATTAGGGTTGCCAACTGTCCCGTATTAGCCGGGACATCCCATATTTTGGGCTAAATTGTTATGTCCCGTACGGGACCGCCCTTGTCCCATATTAAGCCCGGGGGGGCGCTCTAGTCCCGGACGCTGTAACCACCACTGGCCTCCCTATGATTTGTTTTAGTAAATCGCTGGCCGTTTGCGTTCACGGGCCCACTTTGCATCCTTCAGCCTACGCACGGTCCACTGATGGCTTGATTTGAACAGCGGCCCGGACGGTTCCAAACCCCCTGCACCCGGAATCCGAGGGTTGCGTGGCAACCCACCTCCCAGCCCGGGCGGCCGCCATTGGTGGAGCAAAAGCACGTGGCCGCTGGCTGGGTGAGGTCACGTGGGGCGCGGGGCGTCACCTTGTCCCGTATTTGGGAGTGAGGAAGTTGGTAACCCTATCACAACCTACGCAAGTCAAGAATAGTTTCCCTCTCCCCTGTCTCTCAGTCTGAAGAAGGGTCTCGACCCGAAACGTCACCCATTCCTTTTCTCCAGAGACGCTGTCTGAGCCGCTGAGTTACTCCAGTGTTTTGTGTCTATCTTCCATATGTACAAGCACATGCACAATATGTTATATATTTGTACCGCACACACAGTACAAAGGTCTTCCAATGTGACCCAAATGTTTCAATGACTACAATCCTTTTTATTGATAAAATTAACGTCATCTTTAATATTAGTGAATTAGTCCCTGGCATTAATATTTACAGCTTCCTTCATTCAATTAATTGCTTTCTAGTTTTGACCCACACACTTGTTAATTTTTTCAAATCAGTTTTGAAAATTAATACTCACGTTTTCACCAATTCCACAAATCTGTCTTTATTATTAATATTCACACCTTCGCTAATCCCTTGAAATCTCACACTCACAAATTGTACTAATGACTTTAGCAGTAATATTCAGGCACCCACTAATTCTACTAATACAGTCGTTATTCCCGTATCACGTATCTATTTGTACACTATAAACGATTAGGTTGCGATCATGTATTGTCTTTCGGCTGACTGGCCAGCATGCTACCAAAAGCTTTTCACTGTACCTTGGCACACGTGACAATAAACTAGACTGAACAGTCACAAGCATTAACATTAACCAATGTTGTCAGAGATGCCTTGCCCCTCCAGTCCTGCCAATACTTTCAGAGGATTTTTTTCTGAAATTCGAGTAATATTGCAGCTCAATTAATTTTCCGTTTAGTTTAGAGATGTAGTGCGGAAACAGGCCCTTCGGCCCACCTAGTCCGCACCGACCAACGATCCCCGCACATTAACACTACCCTACATACACTAGGGACAATTTACATTTATACCAAGCCAATTGACCCATAAACCTGTACGTCTTTGGAGGGTGGGAGGAAACCGAAGATCTCGGAGAAAACCCAGGTGGTCACGGGGAGAACGTGCAAACTCCGTACAGACAGCACCCATGGTCGGGATTGAACCCGGGTCTCTGGCGCTGCAAGCGCTGTATGGCAGCAACTCTACCACTGCACCACCGTGCAAACTAAATTAATTATTAAAAAATGACATTCAATCTAATGTTGAAGTAACTGGATCTCGCCAATTCCCCAGGCTTTATTGTGATCATCTGACTGGGGAAGGCCCAGTTCTGATCTGAGGACTTTGTTGCTGAGTTAATTGATTTCACACAGAGCAGCACATATACTGCAGTAAGTGCCACCCACCGTGCCAGGCCTGGAGGGGGAAGATGTCAACCATCCTGCCGTCATTCACATGGTGGTGTTGCCAGCTCTGAGCCTGACGGGCGTGGGTTCAGAGGCTTAAACACCAAATCCAGGCACACTTTTTTGTGCAGAAGAGACAGACAGGCTGCCTCTGGAACGAACCTTGCTGTGGAGATGCCATCTGCCCACTCTGATGGTCAGAAGAAATTTGTTGGCAATATTTCACAGAGGGGAATTCTCCCTGGTATCCTGACTAGTTCAACGTCCTCTTACTGAATAGTGAGCAGCCTGGATGGAGTGGATGTGGAGAGGATGCTTCCACTAGTGGGAGAGTCTTGGACCAGAGGGCACAGCCTCAGAATTAAAGGACGTTCCTCTAGGAGGGGAGGGAAGGGGACAGACGCCGGGCAGTTGCTGTTCCCTGCTACTCACGTTGATAATGACGGAGAGCTGTGCCAGACCCTCGAGGATGTTGAACCAGACGCCGATGTTCTGAGCCCGCTCGGCCACTGGCCTCCGGTATTCACACACAAACTTCTGAGCATCCAGCCGGATCTCCACCCAGTTGTTGAGCATGGCAAAGAGTGGAGCCAGGGGGAAGGCAGCCACAAAGATGGTGATGAACCCAAACTGCAGCACTGCCAAGGGAAAGACGGCACGGATTCAGCAACCTTACCTCTCTGCTTCTCCCCCCCCCCCCCCCCCCCCCCCCCCCCCCCCCCCCCAGCCTTCCAGAAATACACTGCACCCAGGGATCTGTGCCATATCTTTGGATGTGTTACTAACGAGAGTTTTAAACCTGAGGGGCAACTTTGATTGAAAGAGGAAGATGGTTGAACTTTATTACCTTCCATCACAGTGAGGAATGTGGAATCCGCTGTGGTGGATGTTTATGTTACATTTTATTTTATGTGGCTGTGTGTCTTGTTGCTTTTTACTTAATATGGCTGTACGGTAACTCAAATTTCACTGTACATTAATGGGAACATGTGACAATTAAATTGAATCTTGAATCTTGACTCTCTTGATTAGTACGGGTGTCAGAGGTTACGGGGAGAAGGCAAGAGAATGGGGTTAGGAGGGAGAGGGAGATCAGCCATGATCGAATGGCACAGTAGACTTGATGGGCCGAGTGGCCTAATTCTGCTCCAATCACAAAAACCAAGGCACTGGTGAGGTTGCACGGGGTGTTGCCTTCATTTTGGTCACCCTGCAACAGGGAAGATGCTGTTAAGCTGCAAAGAGTGTAGAGAAGATATGTCGGGATTCCAGGGCCTGAGCTATTTATAGGGAGAGGTTGGGCAGGCGGGAACATTATTAACCTCATCCTAGTGCATCTGGTTTCCCAATGTGGCCTCTTGTGCACTGGCAAGACCATACGTAGACTCACTGAACACCTACACTCTGTCCACCAAGGCCTATTGCATCTCCCGGGCGCTAACCATTTGAACTCCTCTTCCCCATTCCCACACTGACCTCTCATTCCTGGGCCTCCTCCATTGCCAGAGTGAGGCCACATGCAAATTGGAGGAAAAACACCTGATATTCCGCTTGGGAAGCTCACAGCCCAGCAGTAGGAATTCTCCAATTTTAGGTAACTACACACCCCTCCCTCTTTCCCTTCTCCCCCCCGTCTTCCCCCCTTCCATCCCCCACCCGTTCCCCTGTGACCCAACTGGACTCACACCTATTTCACCCCTGATATGGGCCAAACGCAGGCAGGTGGGGCTGGTGTAGATGGGGCAAGTTGGTCAGCGTGGGCAAGTTGGGCCAAAGGGCCTGAACCCACTCAGTATCGGGACCAATGGTACAAATTGATCTGCCCGCTCACCCATTTCCAGATACTCGTCGAACAGACCCTCGGATGCAATGAGTTCATAGTCGTCCTCCCAGTGCTTCGGCTCCTGGCAGATCTGGGAACCCCTGATGATGGCCACCCTCCGCTTCTGCCACCATGCCTTCAGCTTCCTGGCCAATGCATGCAACAACACAACGCACCGTCACTTGCAGGTAGATGCACGACGCTGGAGTAACTCAGCGGGTCAGGCAGCGCCTCGGGACAGATGGGATGGGTGACGTTGCCGGGCCGAGCGTCTAGTGCGTTGGAAAGGAATGGGCACGGTCTACTCACGGGATAACAAACTCCTGGATGTTGTTGATTATCTGCTTCCCCACCATGATGATGAAAAGCTGCTGAGCCAGTTCAATGAGGCAACCTCCTGGGCCACACTGCGGACAAGACACACACTTCACCGCGAGCCCCTCACAACAACACGTCACAGAGGATGGGGGGAAGGGAAGGATTGGCATGAAGCAGGCAGGACATGTACATTCACAGTGATCCAACTCCAAAATCATTTACACAATAAACCAATGGCAAGAACCAAAGGGGCATTTCCCTCGAGCCCTCATCTTGCATGCCACAGAAACATAGAAAATAGGTGCAGGAGGAGGCCATTCGGCCTTTCGAGCCAGCACCGCCATTCATTGTGATCATGGCTGATCAAATGTCATAATGATACAGGACAGCGTTTGTCCCAGGGTGTCTGATAACCCCCTCCCCACACACACCACCACCGCCCAACCCCCGTTCATAACTTCTAGGAGCAGAATTAGGCCATTCAGCCCATCAGGTCTACTCCGCCATTCAATCATGGCTGATTTATCTCTCCCTCTCAACCCCATTCTCCTGTCCCTCCCCGTAACCCCTGACACCCGCGCTGATCGAGAATCTCAATCTCCACTGTAAAAATATCCATTGACTCGGTCTCCACAGCCGTCTGTGGCAATGAATCCCACTGATATCTGCTCTGCACTTCACAATCCCCTCCTGCTGTCACACAGGCCGTCATCATTAACCTACTCTTCACATCATCACAATAAAAGAGTTTCAATCTTTGCAGTTGGTAGGTTCAAGGATATCCCAGCCTCCCTTACACTTTCACACTTGTCTTAGAGTCATAGAGTGACACAGCACGACAACAGTCCCTTCGGCCCAACCCGCCCCTGCCATCCAAGATGCTCCATCTGAGCTCGTCCTATTTACCCTCCAAACCTTTCATATATATACCTGTCCAAATGTCTTTTAAATTATCTTATTGAACTACTTCCTCTGGCATTTATTCACAAAATGCTGGAGTAACTCAGCAGGTCAGGCAGCATCTCAGGAGAGAAGGAATTCCTTCTCTCCTGAGATGCTGCCTGACCTGCTGAGTTACTCCAACATTTTGTGAATAAATACCTTCGATTTGTACCAGCGTCTGCAGTTATTTTCTTATACTTCCTCTGGCAACTCGTTCCATTTATCTACCACTGTCTACATGAAAAAGTTGCCCCTCAGGCTCCTATTAAATCTTCATCCTCTCACCTTAAACCTTTGACGTCTCGTGTTTCATTCTCGTAGTCTGGAAAACGATTCTGGACATTCACCCTATCTAATCCTCTCATGATTTTACACGTCTCTGTGAGATCCACTCCTCAGTCTCCCGCTCTCCAAGAAATAAAGTCCTAGCCCATCCGACCCCTCCCTTAGGGTTGCCAACTGTCCCGCATTAGCCTGGACATCCCGTATTTTGGGCGAAGGTAGTTTGTCCCGCATGGGACAGCTCTTGTCCCGTATCAGTAGGGTTGCCAACTTCCTCACTCCCAAATAAGGGACAAAGGGTGACGTCACCGCCCCGCGCGACCTCACCCAGCCAGCGGCCACGTGCTCCCGCTCCACCAATGGCGGCCGCTGGCCGCTAGCTGGGTGAGGGCACGTGGGGCGCGGGGTGGTGACGTCACCCTTTGTCCCGTATTTGGGAGTGAGGATACGGGACAACCCAACAAATCCTCCATCTCAGGCCCTCAAGTCCTGGCAACATCCTCATAAAAACTTTGCACCCTCTCCAGCTTAAAGGCATCTTTCTTATAACAGGGTGACCAAAACTGAACACAAAATGCCCCAAACAGAAAAGACAATAAGTTTGCAAATATTAAAACAAAAGTTGCTGGAAATATAGAAAAGATCGCTCAGCCGTTTAAGTTTTTAGATGTGACTTCAAGTCAAAGAGAAGCACCTCAAAGCTGCTTCACGTCGTTCTGTGGAGCTTTGGTCACAAGTCAAGGAATGGGAGGGATTATGGTCCTGGTCATGACGGCACGGTGGCGCAGCGGTAGAGTTGCTGCCTTACAGCGAATGCAGCGCCAGAGACTCAGGTTCGATCCTGACTACGGGCGTTGTACTGTACGGAGTTTGTACGTTCTCCCCGTGACCTGCATGGGTTTTCTCCGAGATCTTCGGTTTCCTCCCGAACTCCAAAGACGTGCAGGTTTGTAGGTTAATTGGCTGGGTAAATGTAAAAATTGTCCCTAGTGGGTGTAGGATAGTGTTAGTGTGCGGGGATCGCTGGGCGGCGCGGTCCCGGTGGGCCGAAGGGCCTGTTTCTGCGCTGTATCTCTAAATCTAAAAAAAATCTAAAGTTTGGGGTTCGTGAGAGGGCATCTCACTCTCTCTGTTCCGGAAATATTTATCCACACGGACGCAGTCTCAGAATAAAACAAGGGGAAGAAATCTGGGAAACGACGAAGTCCTATCCAGACGGTCTCACTACTCACATCTTCGTTCCTCATTCCGAACAACGTTCCATAATGTCCCGGGTACCCGACAAACCTTGGAGAAAGCAGACACGCGGTTGACAGTAAAGGATTTCCATTCTCAGCCCGAGGCAACAACACCTTGCATTTATGTAGCGCCCTTCATGTTGAAAATGATTCCAGTGCACTTCACAAGGGGCTAATCGCATTAACAGGGTAGTTCAAATAATTAAATAAATACAGAGGCAAATGCTAATGTTAGGAATGGTCGCAGGGAAAATACTGCAATATAAAAAATAAACCCTTTTGGCTCACTAACATATTACAGAGAGGCAGATATGGTATCTATGCATAGAAACATAAAATATAGGTGCAGGAGGAGGCCATTTGGCCCTTCGAGCCAGCACCGCCATTCATTGTGATCATGGCTGATCATCCATAATCAGTAACCTGTGCCCAACTTCTCCCCACATCCCTTGATTCCACTAGCCCCTAGAGCTCTATCTAACTCTTTTAAATTCATCCAGTGAATTGGCCTCCACTGCCTTCTGTGGCAGAGAATTCCACAAATTCACAACTCTCTGGGTGAAAAAGTTTCTCCTCACCTCAGTTTTAAATGGCCTCCCCTTTATTCTTAGACTGTGGCCCCTGGTTCTGGACAGTCTGCAGTCTGCATGACTCTGATGATCATCAATATATTGCAACAACAGATGCACAAGAAGTTGGATTGTCAGACGCTGATACATCTGAATCTTTCTTTATGCCTTGGATCTATCCGGGAATTGGATCAGGAAAAAAAACTGCAGATGCTGGTTTAAATCGAAGGTAGACACAAAATGCTGGAGTAACTCATGGTATTGGGGGTAGGATACTGACATGGATAGAAAATTGGTTGACAGGCAGAAAGCAAAGAGTGGGGATAAATGGGTCCCTTTCAGAGTGGCAGGCAGTGACTAGTGGGGTACCGCAAGGCTCGGTGTTGGGGCCGCAGCTATTTACAATATACATCAATTACTTGGATGAAGGGATTAAAAGTACCATTAGCAAATTTGCCGATGATACAAAGCTGGGTGGCAGTGTGAACTGTGAAGAAGATGCTATGAGGTTGCAGGGTGACTTGGACAGGTTGTGTGAGTTGACGGATGCATGGCAGATGCAGTTTAATGTGGATAAGTGTGAGGTTATCCACTTTGGTGGTAAGAATAGGAAGGCAGATTATTATCTGAATGGTGTCAAGTTAGGAAATAGGGATCTGGGTGTCCAAGTGCATCAGTCACTGAAAGGAAGCATGCAGGTACAGCAGGCAGTGAAGAAAGCCAATGGAATGTTGGCCTTCATAACAAGAGGAGTTGAATATAGGAACAAAGAGGTCCTTCTGCAGTTGTACAAGGCCCTAGTGAGGCCACACCTGGAATATTGTGTGCAGTTTTGGTCTCCAAATTTGAGGAAGGATATTCTTGCTATTGAGGGCGTGCAGCGTAGGTTTACTAGGTTAATTCCCGGAATGGCGGGACTGTCATATGTTGAAAGACTGGAGCGGCTAGGCTTGTATACACTGGAATTTAGAAGGATGGGAGGGGATCTTATCGAAACATATAAGATTATTAAGGGGTTGGACACGTCAGAGTCAGGAAACATATTCCCAATGTTGGGGGAGTCCAGAACCAGGGGCCACAGTTTAAGAATAAGGGGTAGGCCATTTAGAACGGAGATGAGGAAAAACTTTTTCAGTCAGAGAGTTGTAAATCTGTGGTATTCTCTGCCTCAGAAGGCAATGGAGGCCAATTATCTGAATGCATTCAAGAGAGAGCTAGATAGAGCTCTTAAGGATAGCGGAGTCAGGGGGTATGGGGAGAAGGCAGGAACGGGGTACTGATTGAGAATGATCAGCCATGATCACATTGAATGGTGGTGCTGGCTCGAAGGGCCGAATGGCCTACTCCTGCACCTATTGTCTATTGTCTAACTCAGTGGGTCAGGCAGCATCTCAGGAGAGAAGGAGTGGGCGACGTTTTGGGTCGAGACCCTTCTTCAGAGTTCTTGGATCTATCAGCGTACCACTGGTTTTAATTTTCCATCTTACTCTAGAAAAATCCCAATGACCAATAACCATCTCGCTTGAATCTCATACGACTCATTTCTACTTTTGACGCACCGGCCTTTTATAAATGCCACGTAGAATGGGGAGGAGTAGAAGTTCACAAACTGGAACACAAACACTTTAAAGGTGAAGGCATCCTCAAACTGAGTCTGTGTGCGGTGCATCTCTGTGCAAAACAGAAAAAACAAGTGTTAATATGTCGAGAGGGCACGTCTCAAATACATGCTCTCAAACAAACAAGCAAACGCACACAAGAAACGCGCGCGCATAGGGTTGCCAACTGTCCCGTATTAGCCGGGACATCTCGTATGTTGGGCTAAATTGGTTTGTCCCGTACGGGACCGCCCTTGTCCCGTATTAAGCCCGCGGGCCGCTGTCAGCCAGGACAGTGTAGCCTGACGGAGTGTGTTCGGGGAGCGGGACGGTGACATCACCTTGTCCCGTATTTGGGAGTGAGATAGTTGGCACCCCTAGTGTTGAATCTAACTTGGGTCAATGCTGGGACATCAGGCACAAGTTGCTGCTGGCTCCAGACTGACTGTGCTGGTGGCCTGCGGCCTTTCTCTTACCCCATCGGGTCAGCTTCTCCGCCAGCGAGGTGTAGATCTGGCCCATCAGCAGGATGAGGATGAGGTTGACCATGGAGCCACTGATGTTCGCGATGTTCCCAGCCTGTCAGGGAAAAAAGCAAAAAGCACCGGGTACAGTCCCGACAGTTACTGTGCCCATAACCTAATAACAGCCTGTGAGGGGCGGGACTAGGGTCGCCAACTGTCCCGTATTAGCCGGGACATCCCTATTTTGGGCTAAATTGGTTTGTCCCGTACGCGACCACCCTTGTCCCGTATTAGGCCCGAGGAGTGCTGCAGGCCGGGACACTGTAGGCCGGGACACTGTAGGCCGGGACACTGTAGGCCGGGACACTGTAGGCCGGGACACTGTAGGCCCCGACACTGTAGGTCCCGACACTGTAGGCCCCGACACTGTAGGCCCCGACACTGTAGTAGGCCCCGACACTGTAGGCCCTGACAGTTTAAGTCCTGACACTCTAGGTCTCCGACATTTTAGCTCCAGACAGTCTAGGCCCGGGGCCCGGGCACTGCCTAACGGAGGTTGCGCAGTAACCCGCCTCCCGGCCCGAGGTGCCACCATTGGTGGAGTGGGAGCACGTGGCCGCTGGCAGGGTGAGGTCACTTGGGGCGCGGGGCGTTGACGTCACCTTGTCCCGTATTTGGGAGTGAGATAGCTGGAACCCCTATACGGGGCCTTGGATTGGAGATCGAGAGGTGTTGCTGCTGTGAATCCATAGCCCACGGGAGCTAATGGCTTGAGAAGAGGACGGGGGAAGACTTGCACTTAATGCTGCGTTGCAGGAGAAGTCTTAATGACTGCCACCCACCCCTCCAGCACTCTCTGTGATTTAAAGATCTCCATGCATGTGGAATGCGGACGCCATGAATCAAAGTCTGTCATTATTAATATTTATTGCCGAGACAGAGATGGATGACCAGTTTAGACTCTTCTGTCCAGCCCGATTGTTTTATCCTTGCATCCACCTCCATCTGCCAAAGCTCCAGTGTGTGCATTCCTCAGACGCACAGTCCCTGCCTCATCTCCCCAGGCAACCCGCACTCAGTCTCGTTCATCCACGTTACTCCCTTTCTCATGTATCTGTGCACTGTGAACGGCTCAATTGTAATCATGTATTGTCTTTCCGCTGACTGGTTAGCACGCAACAAAAAGCTTTTCACTGTACCTCGGTACACATGACAATAAACTAAACCAACTAACTAAACAAACTCTCTCTACACACCGAAGGTATTTATTCACAAAATGCTGGAGTAACTCAGCAGGTCAGGCAGCATCTCAGGAGAGATGCTGCCTGACCTGCTGAGTTACTCCAGCATTTTGTGAATAAATACCTTCGATTTGTACCAGCATCTGCAGTTATTTTCTCATACTCTCTCTACACACCAGTCTCCTCAGAATTAATCTTCCCAACGAAACCTTTAGGCATCTCTCCAAGTCTCTTCCCTCCCAGTTTGCTGTGTTTGGTTGTAAAGCGTTATTTATATGAAAGAGAAGACCAAGGGGGACACAGACCCAGTTCCCAGCCGTGCACATTTGCAGATCATCTACAGTGTGGTTTAAGTGCGGCAGGGAATCCTCTACCATGTCTCGGGTTGCCAACTGTCCCGTATTAGCCGGGACATCCCGTATTTTGGGCTAAGTTGGTTTGTCCCGTACGGGACCGCACTTGTCCCGTATTAGGCCCGCGGGCCGCTGTGGGCCCTGAGGGTCTCGACCCGAAACGCCACCCATTCCTTCTCTCCAGAGCTTTTGCCTGACCCGCTGAGATACCTCAGCACTTTGTGTCTACCTCTACAAGATGCAGTTACTGGATCTTATAGAAACATATACAATTCTTAAGGGGTTGGAGAGGCTAGATGCGGGAAGATTGTTCCCGATGTTGGGGGAGTCCAGAACCAGGGGTCACAGCTTAAGGATAAGGGGGAAGTCTTTTAGGACCGAGATGAGAAAACATTTCTTCACACAGAGAGTGGTGAGTCTGTGGAATTCTCTGCCACAGAAGGTAGTTGAGGCCAGTTCATTGGCTATATTTAAGAGGGAGTTAGATGTGGCCCTTTTTGCTAAAGGGATCAGGGGGTATGGAGAGAAGGCAGGTACAGGCTACTGAGCTGAATGATCAGCCATGATCATATTGAATGGCGGTGCAGGCTCGAAGGGCCGAATGGCCTACTCCTGCACCTATTTTCTATGTTTCTATGTTTCTATGTTTCTATGTTTCTACTTCACTGGGCTACAACATGCCCCAAACCTGCATCCTCGACCACCAAGTCGGGCCATGGCTTCAGAAGCACATGGACCAGTTGCCCTTCATGTCACACACCAACCTAACTTGACCCATAATTCATCAATTCATAAGCCACTGCAGCAGAGTTAGGCCATTCGGCCCATCGAATCTACTCCACCATTCTTCATTGGTTGATCTAACTTTCCCTCTCAATCCCATTCTCCTGCCTTCTCCCCATCACCTTGGACACCCATACTAATCAAGAACCTGTCAATCTCCGCTTTACAAATATCCACTGACTGGGCCTCCACAGCCCTCTGTGGCAATGAATCCCACAGATTCACCACCTTCTGACTAACAAAGGTCCTCCTCATCTCCTTTCTAAAGGTACGTCCTTTAATTCTGAGGCTGTGCACTCTGGTCCTAGACTCTCCCACGAGTGCAAACATGCTCTCCACATCCTCTCTATCCAGGCCTTTCAACGAGGACCCCCCTCATCCTGGAATTGCTTCCCCAGAGATCAAGTGGGAGCAGCTTGAGCAGAAGGATTGCAGCGACTGAAGAAGGCGGTTCCCCACCACTCTTTTCAAAGAAGATTATTGAAGAGTAATACTTTTGGCTTTGCCAGCAATTCCAAAATCCCCCCCAAAATGAATAAACGTTTAACAAAAACAGGGAGTGTGCACATGCAAATCGCGTCAAATTTTAGTTTAGAGATAGAGCGCGGAAACAGGCCCTTCGGCCCACCGAGTCCGCGCCAACCAGCGATCCCCGCACACTAACGCTATCCTACACACACTAGGGACAATTTACAATCTTTACCGAAACCAATTAACCTACAAACCTGCACGTCTTTGGAGTGTGCGAGGAAACCGGAGCACCTGGAGAAAACCCACGCAGGTCACAGGGAGAACGTACAAACTCCACGCCCGTGGTCAGGATCGCACCCGGGTCTCTGGCGCTGTGAGGCAGCAACTCTGCCGCTGCGCCATGAAATGGATAAATGAATGAGAAGCGTGCCGAGTGTGTAGGCCACAGGCTGTCAGACTCACCTGGGTCATGAGGATGGTGTTGCCAGTGTGGTACATCATCATGCTGATAATCGCGCGGTATATGATGACTGTCACCAGGAAGATCATCACGACAAAGAGCTGGGCGAGCGAGGCAGGGGACAGAGGGAAGAGAAGGAGTGATGATTGTGGGAGGGATGCGGGAGTGGGAAACGAAAGGACGGGTTGCGATAGGAAATAGTGCCAGAGGGACAAATAAAATGGAGGAAATGAGAATGGAAAAATGTAAAAAAGAGAAAATAAATTACAAGAAGTATGAGAGAATGGACAAAAGAAATGAAAAGCCAAAACGTAGATGTTATTGTTGCACCATAATTATTAAAATGATAAATCTCTATAATCGTAGTAACTTTGCATTACATCAATATGGCCAATACTGTCAAATATCCCCAGCATTCCCATAGACCACACAACCCATGCCCTTTAAATCTGGCGTGGTCTTTCCCAACGGTGATTATGCAACGTGATTGTTGGTCAATGTTCATTTCTGTTTCGTTGGATAGTTTGTACAGAGTAGTTTAGATTAGTTTATTGTAGGAAGGAACTGCAGATGCTGGTTTAAAACGAAGATATGCTGGAGTAACTCGGCGGGACAGGCAGCATCTCTGGAGAGAAGGAATGGGTGACGTTTGTCACCCACAGATGTGGAAGGAATGGACAGGTGATGTTTCTGGTCGGGACCCTTGCATGTCCAAGCTTATTGCTTGCTTCTGAGGGCAAACCATCCTAATACAGTCGCAAAACACCCTTTTAATGGACATCATACATTGTTGAATTTAATGAATGCTCGATTGTCGTCAAAGGCGGGTCTCGACCCGAAACGTCACCCATTCCCTCTATCAAGAGATGCTGCCTGTCCCGCTGAGTTACTCCAGCATTTTGTGTCTGTCTTTGTTTTAAACCAGCATCTGCAGTTCCTATAAGAAGATAACTGCAGATGCTGGTACAAATCAAAGGTATTTATTCACAAAATGCTGGAGTAACTCAGCAGGTCAGGCAGCATCTCAGGAGAGAAGGAATGGGTGACGTTTCGGGTCGAGACCCTTCTTCAGACTGAAGAAGTCTGACAATAAACTAAATTAAACTACTCTGTGCAAACTATCCAACACATCAGAAATGCAAGTTGCAATTCGAGGCTTAACGCTGCATGAATCTGCACCGGCTCTCAGCGCTTGGAGGCAAGGGCAGACTAATGCAGATGTTTATCTGATCTCACCATAATTATGATAACGGTGGAGCCGGTGATGATGCGGGACGTGCGGTCTCTCTCGGAGAAGTGCGGCTCATTGATGCCAGTGATTGGATTGTGTTCCATTGCTGGCGCCATCGCTGCAAACTCAGGTCTCGGACGTTCCTGCAAGAAGGCAACTTGTGTTACAGGTGGGGTCGCCAACTGTCCCGTATTAGCCGGGACATCCCGTATTAGGACGCAAATTGGTCTGTCCCGTACGGGACCGCCCTTGTTCCGTATTAGGCCCGCGGGCCGCTGTCGGCCGGGACAGTGTGGCTAACGGAGTGTGTTCGGGAAGCGGGGCCGAGTGTGTTCGCCTGACGGAGGTTGCGTAGCAACCCGCCTCCCGGCCCGGGCGGCCACCATTGGTGGAGCGGGAGCACATGGCCGCCGGCTGGGTGAGGTCACGTGGGGCGCGGGGCGGTGACGTCACCTTGTCCCGTATTTGGGAGTGAGATAGTTGGCACCCCAATTCCAGAGCAGGTCACGTTGTTGGTAACCTCTCTCTGATAGAACACAGAGCACAACACAGTACAGTGCAGTGCAGTGCAGGAACAGGCGGTCTGGCCCTCAATGATTATTCCAAACACAAAGCCAAGTTAGACACACAAAAGCCGGAGTAACTCAACGAGTCAGACAGCATCTCTGGAGAAAAGGGATAGGTGACATTTTGGGTTGAGACCCTTTTCTAGATGCCAAGTTAATCTGATCTCAACTGCCTGTACATGATCCATATCCCTCTATTCCCTGCACTTCCTGGTGCCTCTCCAAAAGCCTCTTGAATCCCACCATCATACCTCCCTCCACCACCACCCCTGGCACTGCGTTCCAGCTAGGGATGCCAACTATCTCACTCCCAAATATGGGACTAGATGACGTCACCGCCCCGCGCCCCACGTGACCTCACCCAGCCAGCGGTCACGTGCTCCAGGTCCACCAATGGTGGCTGCCCGGGCCGGGAGGCGGGTTGCTATGCAACCTCCGTTAGGCGGCGCCCGGGCCTCTGAGCCTACACTGTCTGGAGCTAAAATATCGGAAACTTAGAGTGTCGGGACCTAAACTGTCTGCACCGACAGTGTCGGGGCCTACAACACCCCCCGGGCCTAATACGGGACAAGGGCGGTCCCGTACGGGACAAACCAATTTAGCCCAAAATACGGGATGTCCCAGATAATATGGGACAGTTGGCAACCCTAGTTCCGGCCCCCCACCACACTCTGTTAAAACATTTGCCCCAGGACTTCTCCTGTAAACTTTCCCCCCACTCACCTCAAAGCCACGCCCTCTAGTGTTGGACATTTCCATCCTGGGAATAAAGGTTGTGACTGTCTACCCCATCTATGCCTCTCACAACGTTATATACTTCTACCAAGTCCCTCCTCGACCTCCAAACCAAGTCTATCTAAACTGCCTGTAGCCGAAACCCTTCTCACGACCCGAAACGTCACCCATCCTTTTTCACCAGAGATGCGGCTTGAGTGTCTATCCCACAGCTTTAAGCACAGGCCTCTATCCACAGGCCTCTTGCAACTTCTGTTTGGATTATTTTTGTGCTGGCACCACACTGTTCAAAGATTGCAATTTATGGTTTTATGAACACAAATGTTAATATCTCACGTGATTTTCCTTTCATTGGATAATTAAGGTTGTTCGGTGGCAGTCAAAATTGGACTCGATTTACAGATTAAATTAACCGACAAATCATGGCAACTGTGTGGCCTCACCTCTTCCTCTTCAAAGTTCATGCAGTCCCAGTGATGTGCCAGCGTGGCGTTCTTCCGCTTCCAATACTCCAGGAAGGACACCGCCCAGAAGGACATAAAGATGCTGAAGAAGACGGTGCCAGGATGGTCAAAGAGATAGCCCAGCTGGAGGGAGGAACAAGGAACCAGCACCAGGCAAGTCAAAGCGGTGGCCATTCCCATTAGCAACATCAATGTTTGGACGTAGATACAAGAAACTGCACATGCTGGCTTTCAAAGAGATCATCACTCTTAGCCGGTCGTCAGACTGGATCAGTGAAACTGAAAATGAGAGTCTTTTGCTCAGAGTAGGTGAATTGAGGGCCAGAGGTGAAGGGGAAAAGATATAATAGGAATCTGAGGGGTAACTTTTTCACACAAAGATGTGGTGGGTGTATGGAACAAACTGCCAGAGGAGGTAGTTGAGGCAGAGATTATCCCAACGTTTAAGAAACAGTTAGACAGGTACATGGATGGGACAGGTTCGGAGGGATGTGGGCCAAATGCAGGCAGGTGGGACTAGTGTAGCTGGGACATGTTGGCCGGTGTGGGCAAGTTGGGCTGAAGGGCCTGTTTCCACGCTGTATGACTCTATGACTCCACGACAAAATGATGACATCGAGAGAGGTAGACACTTTCCTCATGTTTCCTCTCTATCTCATTTAGGGAACTGGTGCGCTACGATGCTGAGAGAACTATATTCTGCACTCTTTGTATCTCACTCTTTATCTATTGTACTTAAATTTGTGTGTAGGAAGGACTGCAGATGCTGATTTACACTGTAGACACAAAATGCTGGAGTAACTCAGCTGTTTCAGGTCGAGACCCTTCTTCCGAAACTTCACCCATTCCTTCTCTCCAGAGATGCTGCCTGTCCCACCGAGTTACTCCATCATTTTGTTTATAATTATGTACGGTACATATGATCCATTTGGATAGCAAGCAAAACAAAGTTGTATACTGTAACTCAGTACATGTGGCAATAACAAACTCAAACCTCCAGCTCTTACCCATTCTAATGGTGCATTTACCTCTGTGGTGAGTAGGGTTGCCAACTGTCCTGTATTAGCCGGGACATCCCGTATTTTGGGCTAAATTGGTTGGTCCCATACGGGATCGCCCTTGTCCCGTATTAGGCCCGGGGGGGGGGCGATGTAGGCCCGGACAGTGTAGGCCCGGAGGCCCGGGCGCCGCCTAACGGAGGCTGCGTATCAACCCGCCTCCCGGCCCGGGCGGCCGCCATTGGTGGAGCGGGAGCACGTGGCCGCTGGCTGGGTGAGGTCATGTGGGGCGCGGGGCGGTGACGTCACCTTTTGTCCCTTATTTGGGAGTGAGAAAGTTGGCAACCCTAGTGGTGAGAATGTTCTGAGGGACTACAGCTCGGGTTTGAGTAATATAAACAAGTTGAGGGACTAAACGATCTGCTGCTGTTCTCAGACTCCATGTTAATTGTTGTTCTCATCATCAGTCTGTCCTCTCGATTAATACCTCTATAACCTGGGCATTTCGTGACCACAGGTCAATAGACAATAGACAATAGACAATAGGTGCAGGAGGAGGCCATTTGGCACTTCGAGCCAGCACCGCCATTCAATGTAATCATGGCTGATCATTCTCAATCAGTACCCCGTTCCTGCCTTCTCCCCATACCCCCTGACTCCGCTATCCTTAAGAGCTCTATCTAGCTCTCTCTTGAATGCATTCAGAGAATTGGCCTCCACTGCCTTCTGAGGCAGAGAATTCCACAGATTCACAACTCTCTGACTGAAAAAGTTTTTCCTCATCTTAGTTCTAAATGGCCTACCCCTTATTCTTAAACTGTGGCCCCTTGTTCTGGACTCCCCCAACATTGGGAACATGTTTCCTGCCTCTAACTTGTCCAACCCCTTAATAATCTTATACGTTTCGATAAGATCTCCTCTCATCCTTCTAAATTCCAGTGTATACAAGCCTAGTCGCTCCAGTCTTTCAACATATGACAGTCCCACCATTCCGGGAATTAACCTAGCAAACCTACGCTGCACGCCCTCAATAGCAAGAATATCCTTCCTCAAATTTGGAGACCAAAACTGCACACAGTACTCCAGGTGCGGTCTCACTAGGGCCCTGTACAACTGCAGAAGGACCTCTTTGCTCCTATACTCAACTCCTCTTGTTATGAAGGCCAACATTCCATTGGCTTTCTTCACTGCCTGCTGTACCTGCATGCTTCCTTTCAGTGACTGATGCACTAGGACATCCAGATCTCGTTGTACGTCCCCTTTTCCTAACTTGACGCCATTCAGATAATACTCTGCCTTCCTATTCTTACCACCAAAGTGGATAACCTCACACTTATCCACATTAAACTGCATCTGCACCAAGACTGCACACAGTACTCCAGGTGCGGTCTCACTAGGTCTATAAAGCTGAGGGTAATATTCATTAGAGGGCACCAAATATTAGAACCAAAGATTCAATTAACCTAAATGTACTTTCAGAGGAAGGTAGCGGCAGGTATCACGAGACGACCGCGGGTATCGTTGCACAAACAGACACACGCACACACGGGCAACGCTGTAATCGTGTTAGAAGACGTACTTTAGCCATCGAACAGATCTCGGAGATATTCCAGGTGTCACAGCTTTCGCAGAGAGGACACATGACGTACTGGGTGCTGGTGTTGCAGATTTGCTCCCTGCAAGAAGTGAAACACAAGGTTAACGCACCGTCTCTCTGCCCACCCTGCACAGGCACGGTGAGGGCAGGGTCGCCAACTGTCCCATGCTAGCCGGGACATCCCGTATTTTGGGAAAAATTGGTTTGCCCCGTGCGGGACAGCCCTTGTCCCGCAGTAGTAGGGTTGCCAACTTCCTCACTCCCAGATAAGGGACAAAGGGTGACGTCACCGCCCACGCACCCCGCGCGACCTCACCCACAGCCAGCGGCCACGTGCTCCCGCTCCACCAATAGCAGAAGCCATTGGTGGAGCGGGAGCACGTAGCTGCTGGCTGTGGGTGAGGTCGCGTGGGGCGCGGGGCGGTGACGTCACCCTTCGTCCCTTATCTGGGAGTGAGGAAGTTGGCGACCCTAAGGGTGAGGTACAGTGAAAATCTTGCTTGCAGCAGCATCACGGGAAGGCGGACTCAAAAACACACACAAACACATCAATTACACAGAGAGTACAGATAAAATCTGCAAGAGAGTGGAGAGGAAAAATCTGCAAAACCCAAGACTTCAGTGCAAGACACAATTAGAAAGCAAGTCAAGTCAAGTCAAGATTATTTGTATAGCACATTTAAAAACAACCCACGTTGACCAAAGTGCTGCACATCTGATTAGGAAAAAAAAAGAAACATACAGTGCATTGTTCCTGCTAGAGGTGGTCCCTAGTATTCTGTTGCTGAGGTAGCATTAGGGTTATGGGATCGGTGGTAGGTGGTAGGAAAGTAGCTGTTCCTGCTCAGGGCCCTTACAATTGGTCACATTCTGAATTCGAAGGTGGACACAAAATGCTGGAGTAACTCAGCGGGTCAGGCAGCATCTCTGGAGAGAAGGAATGGGTGATGTTTCGGGTCGAGACCCTTCTTCAGACCCGTCCCCGTCCCCCCCTGACATCAGTCTGAAGAAGGGTCTCGACCCGAAACGTCACCCATTCCTTCTCTCCCGACATGCTGCCTGACTCGTTGAGTTGCTCCAGCATTTTGCGTCCACCTTCGAATTCAGAATGTTACCAGTCGTAAGGGCCCTGTGCAGAAACAGCTACTTTCCTACCACCTACCACCGATCCCATAACCCTAATGCTACCTCAGCAGCAGAATACTAGGGACCACCTCTTGCAGGAGGTTCTGTTACCAGTGGAATTCTCTGCCTCAGAAGGCAGTGGAAGCCAATTCTCTGAATGCATTCAAGAGAGAGCTAGATAGAGCTCTTAAGGATAGCAGAGTCAGGGGGTATGGGGAGAAGGCAGGAACGGGGTACTGATTGAGAATGATCAGCCATGATCACATTGAATGGTGGTGCTGGCTCAAAGGGCCGAAGGGCTGAATGGCCTCCTCCTGCATCTATTGTCTATTGTCTAAGCTGCCTGACCCGCTGAGTTGCTCCAGCATTTTGCGTCTACCTTCGGTTTAAACCAGCATCCGCACCTTTCTTTCCTAAACATTCTGAATTTGTTCAATGCTCGTCCTCCCCCATCACTAAACCTGGCTCCTCCTCTCTCCTCTTGTTTCCTCGCAGCCTGAAGAAGGGTTATTCTTTGCAGTCTTATCTTTATCACTCTCTTGTGGAATTAATGTGTACTTTACGTGTAGTTTATGTTCTATGTGTGATTTTTTTAATCTAGGTGCCTGTGATGCTGCAAACATGATTTGCAATGGGCACTGTCCATTGAAGGTCACAGTTACTGTGAAGGGTTGAAGATTGTGATTCCATGCTAGAGAATGCACTTCAAGTATTCCCATTTAATCGTGTAGTTACTGTGATGTCAGCTGACCGATTTTACACTCAATTTGTGATTCTTTTTTATTTCTTGACAGTAAATGGTATTCAAACGATGTGCACACTAATAACTAACAGCATCAAACAGCTACGTTTCAACCTCAAGGTTTTCATCACAGCTCATTCGCAGGGCAAGTAGGCTTCATGAGTTGCGGTACATCAGAGTAGATCTGGAATCTTGCGAGAGTTATTCTCTCCTCTGAGTCTCTGTGAGACTGTTGAACCTGATAACTGCAGGAGCGTTGGGCAGTGCCCGCATTGGGCAGTGCCCGCGCTTCCTCTGGGCAACTGACTTACGCTGCCTTGTTCGTGTTCATCGACATTATCCCAGAGATGAAGACAAACGTCCCGACCAGGGCAGCAGGGAGAAGCCAAGCAGTGTAGAAACCTGCAGAATCAAAGAGCAGAGATTGTACAATTACATCAGCTTCCCAATTAGTTTAGAGATACAGCACGGAAACAGGCCCTTTCGGCCGACCGAGCCCCGCGCCGACCAGCGATCCCCGCACACTAACACTATCCTATATTCGTGAGGGACAATTTTAACATTTACCAAGCCAATTAACCGACAAACCTGTACGTCTTTGGAGTGCGGGAGGAAACCGACAATCTCGGAGAAAACCCTCGCAGGTCACGGGGGAACGTACAAACTCCGTACAGACAGCGCCCGTAGTCGGGATCGAACCCGGGTCTCCGGCGCTGCATTCGCTGTAAGGAGGCAACTCTACCGCTGCGCCACCGTGACCGCCCTTAACTTGTCCCTTAAATAATCAGTAGGATTATTTGGTACAATAACAGGCCTGGTGCTGGGGGTCAGTGCAATCAAAGGAAGTTCATCCATTACCACAGCCACAAAAAACTCTGCCAATTCTCTCAGAGAAAGGAAAAGTCACAAAGACTGCTGTTCAACTTTGGTATACGACAGAGTTTAAATCAAGCAATGGGGATTTGTACGAAAAGCAAGGCAAAGATCCCAAATACGTGTGGGTTTGTGGGTGAATTGGATTGTGTTAATTGCCCCGACTGTGTAGTGAGTGGAAGCGAAGGTATGAAATCGGGTGAGCGATGGTCAGTGTGGACTCGGTGGGCCGAAGGGCCTGTTCCGTGCTGTATCTTTCAAACAATCAGTCAAAATGGTTGTATCATCTTGAGGATGAGTTGATGGAGAGTATTCTGAATGGTTTGTTCGAGCGGTACATTGAGCAAGTTATTTTACATCTGGCACCGTGTCTTGAGATAGGATTCATTAATGAACTCACTGTAAAGAATCCCTGATGGACAAAAACAATCAGAATTTCAAATTCAGTTTGAGGATAAGAAACTTGGGTCTGAAACTAATGTCCCAACTTTAAATGTAGGCATAATTTAGTTTAAAGATGCAGAGTGGAAACAAGCCTTTCAGCCCACCAAGTCCATGCCCACCAGCGATCACACTAGTTCTATCCTATACACTAGGGGCAAATTACAGAAGCCAATTCACCTACAAACCTTTGGGATGTAGGAGGAAACCGGAGCACCCAGAGAAAACCCACGTGGTCACAGGGAAAACGTACAAACTCCATACAGACAGCACCCGTAGTCAGGATCGAACCCAGGCGCTGCAGGGATGGTACTCTACCGCTGTGCCACCGTGAGGGCAGAGTTGCCAAAGTGGGCGGGGAAATAGATTAAAGAGTGAAGTGGCAGGTCCAGAGTCACAAGGTAAACCAGAGGACTGGACGTTTTTCCAGGAAATGGCTGTGAAAAGCTAAAACACTCGTAAGGAATAAGAAAATTGGAGAAAACTGTGGAAGGAATGGAGAGACAATGTTTTGGATCGGGATTGATTGGAATAGAGAGGAGAATGCAGGAAAAAAAGAGGTGGGAGCTTTTGGATGGGTCAAAGCAAAAAACACTGAAAGCATCCCAATAATAGATAGACAATCACGAGATGAAATGGAGGAAGGAACTCCAAACAATCTCCACCGCCAGGGACAACCAGCCGGCTGCAGGCCTGAACTCCAGGGGTTGATAGAAAACGGGGCCATTGGTGGAAAGTTACCAGATGATACACCGATGAGCCAAAACATTATGACCCCCTGCCCAATATGCTGTTGGTCCTCCGTGTGCAGCCCCATACGCAGCAGGGTGCGATGCACTGTGTATCGTGACACATTCCACCATTAAATTTTTCTGTAGCTTGTGCCACAGTCGACCTTCTGTCGGTTCGGACCAGACGGGATAGCCTTCGTTGCCCTCGCGCATCGATGAGCCTTGGGCGCCCAACACCCAACGCCGGTTTGTGGTTTGTCCCTCCTCGGACCACCGTCGGTCGGTAGGTACTCACCACTGCTGACCGGGAGCACCCCACAAGCCTTGGCGTTTCAGAGATGCTCTGACCCAGTCGTCTGGCCATTACAATTTGGCCCCTGTTAAAGTCGCTCAGGTCTTTACTCCTGCCCATTTCTCCTGCATCCAACACATCAACTTCAAGAACTGACTGTTCACTTGCTGCCTAATATATCCCACCCTTTGACAGGTGCCATTGTAACAAGATAACCAATGTTGTCCACTTCGCCTGTCAGTGGTCGTAATGTTTTGGCTGATCGGTGTGCATTTGCTTCGGAGGCAGTGCAGGGAAGATTCACCAGGTTGATTCTTGGCATGACAGGGTTTAGGTGTGAAGATAGGTGGAGCAGGTTTGGCATTTAGAACATTCAAGGTTATCTTATTGAAACTTTTGAGACTCAAAGGGAAGTGATAGGGTGGAGGCAGAGAGTGGGGTATCTAGGGCAGCCGGGAAGAAACTGCCCCTGAATCTGGAGGTGTGCGTGTTCACACTTCTGTACCTCTTGCCTGATGGGAGAGGGGAGAAGAGGGAGTGACTGGGGTGAGACTGGTCCTTGATTGTGCTGCTGGCCTTGCCGAGGCAGCATGAGTTGTGGATGGAGTCAATGGAAGGGAGGTTGGTTTGTGTGATGGTCTGGGCTGCTGGCCTTGCCGAGGCAGTGTGGGGTGTGGATGGAGTCAATGGAAGGGAGGTTGGTATGTGTGATGGTCTGGGCTGCGTCCACATTTTGCTGCAATTTCTCTCTCTCTCACTCTCTCTGGTTGATGCAAGTATTATCTGTCTGTTGTGCCAGAGGCAAGCAGAGTGGAGAAAGCACGTACTGGTGGCAGGTTCAGTCATGTGTCCCTTCCACATCGCATTGGCAAAGTCACACAACAGTGTACTGTCTGAGCTGCAGAAACATTCACTTTAGACTTCACTTTACTTTCCACTTTAGAAATACAGTGGGGAAACAGGCCCTGCAGCCCACCGAGTCCACGCTGAGCAGTGATCACCCCGTACACTAGCACTATCCTACACGCGAGGGACAATTTACAATTTTACCAAAGTCAATGAACCTACAGACCTGTAGGTCGTAGGAATGTGGGAAGAAACTGAAGCACCCGGAGAAAACCCACGTGGTCACAGGGAGAACGTATAAACTCTGTACAGACAGCACCCGTGGTCAGCATCGAACCCAGGACTCTGGTGCTATGAGGCAGCAACTCTACCGCTGCGCTTTTTGGAATCAAATTGTCTTTGTTAATTCTATATAAAACGGAACCAGAGCATTGATGCCATGATCACATTGAATGGCGGTGCTGGCTCGAAGGGCCGAATGGCCTACTCCATTGTCTATAATTAGGCCTGGTTACATTTATTGCTTACCCTGTCGAGTCCTTACTCAGTTAGGATCAGATGGGGCACTCTGAACCCACTTGTAAAAGATCAATAAATTTTGTTTAGTTTAGTTTAGAGATACAGCGCGGAAATAGGCCCTTCAGCCCACCGGGTCCGCGCCAACCAGCAATCCCCGCATATTAACACACAATCCTACACTCACTAATTTTGTTTTACATTTACCGAGCCAATTTACCTACATACTTGTATGTGTTTGGAGTGTGGGAGGGAACTGAAGATCTCGGAGAAAACCCACGCGGTCACGGGGAGAACGTGCAAACTCCGTACAGACGGCGCCCGTAGTCGGGATGGAACGCCGGTCTCTGGCGCTGCAAGCCCTGTAAGGCAGCGACTCTACCGCTGCGCCACCACACACAATTCTTGCGTGATTCTTCATCACTTTCCACCCAGGGAACTGTAGAAAGAGGAACTCACCCAGCCAGGCAAAGTAAATGGCAATCTTTTCCCCAAAGTACTCCCGGATGTGATCAAGTGGCTGATATTTGCACCACTTGGACCAGCAAGCCCAGTACATGTACAGAATCTGGCGTGGGTTCAGATCTTCTGTAGGTACGTCATATTCAGGCAACTCAAATGGGCCCTACAAAGAGCACAGATATACCAGGAGTCAGCACACAAACAGGCCATGGGTATTGAGAGCAATAACGAGTTGTAGGTGCTCCTCAACTTACCATGGGGTCACGTTCCGAGAAACCCATCGTAAACCGAAAATATTGTAAGTCGCAGCATCGTAAGTCGGGGAGCATCTGTATAGCCAAACTAGGGTTGCCAACTTGTCCCGTATTAGCCGGGACATCCCGTATTTTGGGCTAAATTAGCTTGTCCCATACAGGACTGCCCTTGTCCCGTATTAGTAGGGTTGCCAACTTCCTCACTCCCAAATCAGGGACAAAGGGTGACGTCACCGACCCCGCACCCCACGTGACCTCACCCAGCCAGCGGCCATGTGCTCCCGGGGCGGGCGGCTGCCATTGGTGGAGAAGGTGCACATGGCCGCTGGCTGGATGAAGTCACATGGGGCGCGGGGCGGTGACGTCAACCTTTGTCCCTGATTTGGGAGTGAGGAAGTCGGCAACCCTAAGCCAAACGGATGTTTTGTGTACAGACGCTGAGGGAGAGGGAAGGTGTAGGAAAGCAACTGCAGATGCTGGTTTACACCGGAGATAGATACAAAAAAGCTGGAGCAACTCAGCGGGTCAGGCAGCATCTCTGGAGAAAAGGAGTAGGTGACATTTCAGGTCGGGCCTGATGAAGGGTTTCAACCCAAAATGTAACCTATTCCTTTTCTCCGCAGATGCTGCCTGACTCGTTAAGTTATTCCAGTCTTTTGTGTGCATCTTCTGAGAGAGAGGGAACTGGGTGGAGAAGAAATTAGCTGACTTAATTCCAGGCTGCAGTTGGCAGGCAGCCAGTTGCTGGAGACTTGTCACATCCCTCAGCGCCCTTTTTTAATAGTACAATTTAATACATATATATTTAGCATTCCTATGTAGCCCATTACCTCATGCAGAGGGAAGGCTGAGGTAAAGGCTCTTTCGTTTAGCAGGCGGTCGATTCCAATCTCTGCTCTTTTTCTCTTTCCGTACGCAGTGGTGGCTAGAATTTCATACACCTGGAACACAGAGTGACTCAGGTTCAGGTGACGGCATTGAAGCAGACCTCCACAACGTTGCAATGCCACCCCCTGAAACATTCCCAGCAAATGCTCATGGTGAGGGAAGCCTGGATATCTCCCCGCTGCTGTCAGCACACCATGAGCGCGTACACACGCCTGCAGTGAAATGCACAGGCCGCAAGCTGCTGTCAGTGAGATCTTGGCTTGACAAAGAGGCACCAGGCAATGATGGCAAATCAACGCAGCAGTGCGTTCGTGAAGTAACTGGTGAACATGCAGTGGGGACAGGGCAGAGGTGCCCGGTGACCGGGTGGGGTCATTTGTTATATTGCCGGGCACTGCCCTCTTCATATTCCTGGAAAGGTTGACGTTTCTTTTCTTTCCCACACGCCCACACGACAGGCATTTACAGTTTCCCAAACAAAACTCACAATCCGGTGCCGCTGCGTGTTGGTAAAGTAGGTTTCATGATCGTCACTTCTCAAAAACCTAGGACAACAAAAGCAAAATGTAATCATGACCTGCCCTAGGGGTGCGATCTTCAATTAAAGTCTTCGGAAGAATACAGTGCTCACACATTGTGCCCCTGCAAAGTTATCATCACTATAGACAATAGGTGCAGGTGTAGGCCCTTCGGCCCTTCGAGCCAGCACCGCCATTCAATGTGATCATGGCTGATTATTCACAATCAGTACCCCGTTCCTGCCTTCTCCCCGTACCCCCTGACTCCACTATCCTTAAGAGCTCTATCTAGCTCTCTCTTGAATGTATTCAGAGAATTGGCCTCCACTGCCTTCTGAGGCAGAGAATTCCACAGATTCACAACTCTCTGACTGAAAAAGTTTTTCCTCAAAATTTTCCTCATTTCCTCACATTGGGCTTCTAGACACTCTCCATTTCACAGGCACCAACTTCATGATACAATGGTGAAAGCCGGACTATCAGACACAACACACACAATACACAAACACACATGCACACACACACACGTGCACACACACACACACACGTGCACACACATACCATTATCATTGGTGGTCACTGGAAGCGAGTGTGACTGTCCTCTCCGTAGGGTCGTACGCCCGTGCGTGACTTTGTGTAACGTGGGGAGACTGGAGCACAGACAGCCACCACACGGTCCTTGACAGATCTGGGTCAGGATCCAGTGGCGTGGAGTCCAAGACGACCGGGGACCCTTTTCTGCTGCAGCCTTCATCCATCCGCCTTCCCAGCCGCTGTGACGCTCCACTAAAGTCAGCCATCGTCCTCCCGCCTGTTCCACCGTTGAGGTCTTGGTTGGATCGTTCTTTGTCAGGGACCTCCCCCCCAACCTTACCACCATGGGTGACCCTACCAGGAGCGTAGCTCCAGGCGGCATCGCCCTCAGGATCTCAGGACCACACAAGCTTCTCCACCGCGACAAGGTGACAACACACACACACGCCGCACACACGCACACGCACACGCGCCGAACACACGCACACACACACGCACACACGCATGCGCCGCACACACGCACGCGCACACACACACACACGCACGCACGCACGCACACACGCATCTACATACAGAGCATCCTGGCTCGTGTTGCAGGTGGGAACCTCACAACCTGCCTAGGTAAAATATTAGTCATTCAGCACAGAAACAGGTCCTTCACCCCAACTTGTCCATGCCAACCAAGATGTCCCATCTAAGTTGGTGCCATTTGCCCGCATTTAGCCATAACCCGCTAAATCTTTCCTGTCCAAATGTCACTGAGTGTTGATACTGTAAGCTTCTGAAGGTTACGTTTCAGTGGGCCGCACATGGCCGCTGCTGCTCTGACTGTCTGGACAGGTTGCGTTGGAGCCAGTTGCTGGGGGTGGCAGCGTTGCCTGAACCTCATGCTGAGAGACAAGGGTTTTCCGCTTGGTTTGTCTCCATGATCGCAGAGCTAAGACTGACACATCCTAATGCTGTGGCTCATTTACCACCGCTTAGTGACGATGCTCACGCTAAGCTGGGGAGCAGAGCAACGTCCTGGCGCAGAGATCCATCGCTACAACAAGCTCAAGAGCCCACTTACCCCAAAGAATCAGTTTAGTTTAGAGACACAGCGTGGAAACAGGCCCTTCAGCCCACCGAGTCCATGCCGACCAGCGACCCCTGCACACTAGCACTATCTTACACACACTAGGGACAATTTGCACATACACCAAGCCAATTAACTGACAAACCTGTACGTCTTTGGAGTGTGGGAGAAAACCAGAGATCTGGGAGAAAACCCACGCGGTCACGGGGAGAACGTACAAACTCCGTACAGACGGCGCCCGTAGTCGGGATGGAACCCGGGTCTCTGGCGCTGTGAGGCAGCAACTCTAAGCTGCGCCACCGTGCCACCCACATGGGCAGTGGAAGTGGAACAGTGCTGCCTGGTCTTTGATGGACATGATATCTCCTGGGTGATCGTCCGCCCGACCACAATAGAACTGTTCCTGATGCTTACGGTCCACATCTCCACAGCGTGTCCTTCCTCCAGCCTCCAACTACACTCTCACTGAATGACCATTGGAAAGAACCATCTTCCTTCCCCCCCCCCCACACCCACCACACCACCCCACCACCACCCACCCACCACCACCCTCCCCACCCACCCACCCACCCACCCATCAACCACCACCACCCCCCCCACCCCAAGTGCTTACTTGTCGAGCTTTGATTTGCGGAAGGCACAGGTGTAGTAGTCCACAGGCCTGTTGGCAACGTGTTCGGACAGGATGTTTGGGATATTGAGCTTCCTCAGGATTTCCTCGGATGCATTAAGGCAGCGATTAGGCTGAGCCTGTGAACAGAACAGAGGATGCTGAGACAGAGACTTTGCCAAAATGTCCACTGAACAAAACCTGAATAGCTGGACAAATGAGTGTAGCAGTTGGGATGCTCTGTCTCCGACATCTCCCGACCGTTTCTAGATCTCACCGTCTCCATCACAGGAGACAGACTATTGACCGACATCTACTACAAACCCACTGACTCCCATAGCTATCTTGACTGCACTTCTTCCCACCTGCTTCCTGTAAAGACTATCCCCGACTCCCAATTCCTCCGTCTACGCCACATCTGCGCCCAGGATGAGGTGTTCCATACCAGGGCATCAGAGATGTCCTCATTCTTTGGGAAACGGGGGTTCCCCTCTTCCATTATAGATGAGGCTCTCACTAGAGTCTCCTCTTTATCCCGCAGCTCCGCTCTTGCTCCTCCTCCTCCCATTCGTAACAAGGATAGAGTCCCCCTTGTCCTCACCTTCCACCCCATCAGCCAGCGCTTTATAATCCTCCAACACTTTCGCCACCTCCAACGGGATCCCACTACTGGCCACAGCTTCCCATCTCCACCCCTTTCTGCTTTCCGCAGAGACCGTTCCCTCCGTAACTCCCTGGTCCACTCGTACCTTCCCACCCAAACCACCCCATCCCCGGGCACTTTCCCCTGCAACCGCAGGAGATGCAACACCTGTACCTTTACCTCCCCCTTCGACTCCATCCAAGGACCCAAACAGTCTTTCCAGGTGAGGCAGAGGTTCACCTGCAGCTCCTCCAACCTCATCTACCGTATCCGCTGTTCCCGGTGTCAACTTCTCTACATCAGCGAGACCAAGCGCAGGTTCGGCGATCGTTTCGCTGAACACGTCCGCTCAGTCCGCTTTAGCCTTGATCTCCCGGTGGTTTGGCACTTTAACTCTCCCTCCCATTCCCAATCTGACCTTTCTGTCATGGGCCTCCTCCATTGTCAAGAGTGAGGCCCAGCGCAAATTGGAGGAACAGCACCTCATATTTCGCTTGGGCAGTTTACACCCCAGCGGTATGAACATTGACTTCTCTAACTTCAGATAGTTCCAGCTTCCCCTCTCTCTCCATCCCCTCCCCTTCCCAGTTCTCCCATTAGTCTTCCTGTCTCCGACTGCATTCTATCTTTGTCCCGCCCCCTCCCATGACATCAGTCTGAAGAAGGGTCTCGGCCCAAAACGTCACCCACTCCTTCTCTCCAGAGATGCTGCCTGCCCCAGCATTTGGTGTCTAGACACATTTTGTGTTGAGTAGCAGCTCTACTCAATAACCAAACGTCTGCAGCCTCCTTTTGCTCTGGTATTTTATTTGATTCTTCACATGTTTAAACTATAATGTTTTATTCTTAATGTTTTATGTTTTATTCTTAATTGTTTACTGTATGTCGTGTTGTTACTTGCGAGCACCAAGGCACATTCCTTGTATGTGTACGTACTTGGCTAATAAAATGTATTCAATTCAATTCAATTCAAATGGGACCAGGTTAGATGGGGCCTCTTGGATGGCGTGGATGAGTTGGGCTGAAGGGCTTGTTTCCGTGCTGTGTGACTCTACAACTGGAGAGTACGTTCCCACCAAAAGCCGGAGGAGCAACACACAAAGGCTGGAGGTGGAGTGAGGTGGGAAAAGGAGGCCGGGGGGGGGGGGGTGGGGGGTGCTACACACATGGGGCTGGGAACCGTGTTGTTGACTGGAGCTTGTCGTCGACAGGAGGAGGGTTGGCGGTGACGGAAGAGATAAACAAACTCATGTGATTTAAGTCGCTCACATCCGCTGCTGTTACCATTTATCGAGCAAACATGAATGAATTCGCATCAACTGCCCTCCAATGTAAGATCAGCTTCACGGTAAAAGCTAAGATAGTCACAAAGAGCTGGAGTGACTCGGTGGGTCAGAGAAAAGGAACAGGTGGATGTTTCGGGTCGAGACCCTTCTTCAGACTGAGAGTCGAGGCCTTATCTCGACCCAGACCGTCACCTATTCCTTTTCTCCAGAGATGCTGCCTGCCCCGCTGAGTTACTCCAGCCTTTTGTGCCCACCTTCCGATTGAACCAGCATCTGCAGTTCCTTCCTACACAGTTGGTGAACGCGATGCTGGACTACACTGCCAAGCTCTCCTCATGTTCTTGATAAACAGCCCCGTGAAATGGTGGTGATTACATTTATATTTGTGATGTGACCGTTGTTCTGGATGTAACGATAGGAGTAGAAACATGGGAACATAGAAAAATAGGCGCAGGAGTAGGCCGTTCGGCCCTTCGTGCCAGCACCACCATTCAATATGATCCTGGCTGATCATCCAGAATCAGTACCCCGTTCCGGCATTTTCCCCCATATCCCTCGATTCCCTCAGCCCGAAGCTCTTTCTTGAAAACATCCAGTGAATCGGCCCCCACTGCCCTCTGTGGCAGAGAATTCCACAGACTCACAACTCTCTGGGTGATCTTGATATGATGCAAAGATATCGCTGACTGTATAAATTGTACCATACAAATACTCCAGCATGCCAGGACAAGATTCACCATGAGTATTTGTCTGACTCTACATAGCTGAGAAGCCTGCTCTGTGTAATAAGGAATAATGACTCAGGACGGGTCGGGAGAGTGCAATGTGTGTGTAGGAAAAAAAACTGCAGATGCTGGTCTAAATCGAAGGCAGACACAAAATGCCGGAGTAACTCAGCGGGTCAGGCAGCATCTCGGGAGAGAATGAATGGGTGACGTTTCGGGCCGAGACCCTTCTTCAGACTGATGTCAGGGGAGGGGGCGGGTACCCCACGAGTGTTCAGCCCACACTGACCTGTAGCGGTGCCCGCATACACAGCTCCTCTGCGTGATACACCAGCACTTCCCAGGGCGCGCTCAGCTTCATGTAATGGATGCTCTTCCTCTCGCTCACTGTCTCGTCCTGCATCAGATGGAGAGTTCCCTCAGTATGGCAGCATCACACGCAGAGAGAGACACGCACACGCACACACACTCCCTGAGCTACTGACGGGACTCAAGCACACCATCAGCCCGTTAACATCCCGTTCTGTACGATGGAGCTTCCAGGCAGCACATAACATTATAATGATACAGAGCGCGGGCGGCACGGTGGCGCAGCGGGTAGAGCTGCTGCCTCACTGCGCCAGAGACCCAGGTTCAATCCTGACCACGGGTGCTGTCTGTACGGAGTTTGCACGTTCTCTCAGTGACCGCGTGGGTTTCCTCCGCTTTCCTCCCATCTTTCAAAGATGTGCAGGTTTGTAGTTTGTAGGTCCATTGGCTTCTGTAAATTGCCCCTAATGTGTAGGATGGAATAGCATAGAACTAGTGTACCATGTCCATGGTCAGCGTGGACCCGGTGGGCCGAAGGGGGCCCCGTTTCCATACTGTATAGAGTCATATAGCGTGGAAACAGGCCCTTCGGCCCACATTGCGGGCACCAACCAACATGCCCCATCTACACTAGTCCCATCTGCCTGCGTTTGGCCCATATCCCTTTAAACATGTCCTTTACATGTACTTGTCCAAAAGTTTTTGAAACATTGTGATAGTACCTGCCTCAACTACGTCCTCTGGCAGCTCGTTCCATATATCTACCACCCCTTTGTGTAAAAAAGTTGCCTCGTGTTCTCATTAAATCTTTTCCCCCCTCACCTTAAACTAGGGTTGCCAACTTCCTCACTCCCAAATACGGGACAAGGTGACGTCACCGCCCTGCGCCCCACGTGACCTCACCCAGCCAGCAGCCACGTGCTCCCGCTCCACCAGTGGCGGCCGCCCGGGCCGAGCGGAAGCACGTGGCCGCTGGCTGGGTGAGGTCACGTGGGGCGCGGGGCGATGACGTCACCCTTTGTCCCTTATTTGGGAGTGAGGAAGTTGGCAACCCTAGTAATACGGGACAAGGGCGGTCCCGTACGGGACAAACTAACTTAGCCCAAAATACAGGATGTCCCGGCTAATACGGGACAGTTGGCAACCCTACCTTAAACCTATGTACTCTGGTTCTTGAAGAACTGTATCTCTGAGCTCTAAACTCAAACCTTTAGCTTGTGCAATCAAGATGTTAAGAACCTACATTTCCGTTTCTGGCATTTATTTTCCAACTCTAACATGCAGTTCCAACCCACTCACGAGGAAGGTAGGATGGAGAATGAACACTTCACCCCTCAGGCCATATTTCAAGTCCAACTCTTTTTCAGCCTGTTTCCCCTCAGGAACTGAACAGTCGTTGAGTTGATCCAATGGCTTGTCATCACATGCTCAGGGAAAAGATAGGGAATTTCCTGAAAAGACACACACCCATCCTCCTACCGCACAACCATCTTTGTTTAAAATATCATTTGGTGGCTCCAGCAATGGCTGCCTCGCCAACCATCCGTCTGATTTAGAGATACAGCGCAGAAACAGGCCCTTCGGCCCACCGCGTCCGCGCCGCCCAGTGATCCCCGCACACTAACACTATCCTACACACACTAGGCACAATGTTTTTTTACATTTGCCCAGCCAATTAACCTACCCGTACGTCTTTGGAGTGTGGGGGGAAACCGAAGATCTCGGAGAAATCCCACGCAGGTCACGGGGAGAACGTAGAAACTCCGTACAGACGGCGCCCATAGACAGGATCGAACCTGAATCTCCGGCGCTGCATTCGCTGTAAGGCAGCAACTCTACCGCTGCGCCACCGTGCCGCAATGGTGTTCTTTGTTTGTATGTGTTAAATGTATGTTTTAGTGTTCTTTAGCTTGTTTTATGTGGGTGGGAGGGTTGGGGGAAACTTTTTTAAATCTCTTACCTCGACGGAGATGCGATTTTCTTTTTCTGTATCGTATCTCCGTCCGCACTGCGGCCTAACATTGTGGAGCTGGCGGCCTCTGCTGGAGACCGACGTCGGGAGCTCCAACCGCGGGAGCCTGCGGACTTACCATCGCGGAGCCTGCGATCCCTTTGCCAGGGATCGACCTCCGAGCTCTACCGCGGGAGCCTGCGGACTTTAACATCGTGGAGCTCGCGGTCTCTGGTCAGAGACCGACTTCGGGAACTCGATCGCCCCGACGCGGGAGCTTCGACCGCCGGCTGCGGGAGCTTCGATCGCCCCAACTGTGGAAGGTTCGACTGCCCCGACCGCGGGAGAATAAAGAGGAAGTAGATTAGACTTTATTGGCTTCCATCACAGTGAGGAACGTGGGGAATCCATTGTGGTGGATGTTTATGTTAACGTTTATGTAGTTGTGTGTCTTTTGGCTTTATTTTTTAGTATGGCTGTATGGTCATTCAAATTTCACTGAACCATATTTGGCACACGTGACAATAAACTGACCTTGAAACCTTGACTAATCAAATGTTTCTAACCGTCTAAATATGGGCTTAAAACAAGGTGTCTCAAATCATAAGCATGAACAGTTTCATTTAACACTTGGCTGCACAGCGACACAGCTTCTAGAGCTACTGCCTCATTGCACCAGGGACCCGGATTTGATCCTGACCTCAGCTGCTGTCTGTGTGGAATTTGCACGTTCTCCCTATGGGTTCCCTCCGGCTGCTCCGGTTCCCCCCCCCCACATCCCAAAGGCTTGCGGGCTTGTAAGTTCATTGGCTTCTGTAAATTGCCCCTCAGTGTGTAGGGAGTGGATGAGAAAGTGGGATAACATAGAACTAGCATGAACGGGTGATGGATGGTCGGCATGGACTCAATGGGCCGAAGGGCCTGTTTCCAAGCTGTATCTAAACTAAACTAGTCTGGTTTAGAAACATAGAAACATAGAAAATAGGTGCAGGAGTAGGCCATTTGGCCTTTTCGAGCCTGTACGCACCGCCATTCAATATGATCATGGCTGATCATCCAACTCAGTATCCTGTACCTGCCTTCTCTCCATACCCCCTGATCCCTTTAGCCACAATAATATAGCCAATGAACTGGCCTCAACTACCTTCTGTGGCAGAGAATTCCACAGATTCACCACTCTCTGTGTGAAAAAAAACGTTCTCATCTCGGTCCTAAAAGACTTCCCCCTTATCCTTAAACTGTGACCCCTTGTTCTGGACTTCCCCAACATCGGGAACAATCTTCCTGCATCTAGCCTGTCCAACCCCTTAAGAATTTTGTAAGTTTCTATACGATCCCCCCTCAATCTTCTAAATCTTTTAATGGGATTTTGAACTAGCCTTGCAACCTTACTTTAGAGCAGCTCTTTCTGTGAGGGAGTACACATATGTTACATTTGCTGCGTCCTTTTCATAGCGGCTTCACCCCACATGTTTCTGTAGCTGTTTTTTTATTTGAAACAATTTTGCTTTAACCAGCAAGAATTCCTCGGAGAATTAAAATAGGCAATAGACAATAGGTGCAGGAGTAGGCCATTCAGCCCTTCGAGCCAGCACCGCCAATCACTGTGATCATGGCTGATCATCCACAATCAGTACCCCATTCCTGCCTTCTCCCCATATCCCTTGACTCCGTTATCTTTAAGAGTATCTAACTCTCTCTTGAAAGCATCCAGAGAATTGGCTTCCACGGCCTTCTGAGGCAGAGAATTCCACAGATTCACACTTCTCTGGGTGAAAAGGTTTTTCCTCTAAATGGCCTACCCCTTATTCTTAAACTGTGGCCCCTGGTTCTGGACTCCCCCAACATCGGGAACATGTTTCCTGCCTCCAGTGTGTCCAATCCCTTAATAATCTCATACGTTATAAACAGGAAAGCCCTGGGTGACACCCCATTTTGCCTCTCTCGTTCCTGTGCCACCCCACCCTGGTGTGCCTACCTTTCAATAGACAATAGGTGCAGGAGTAGGCCATTCGGCCCTTCGAGCCAGCACCACCATTCAATGTGATCATGGCTGATCATTCTTAATCAGTACCCCGTTCCTGCCTTCTCCCCATAACCCCTGACTCCACTATCTTTAAGAGCTCTATCTGGATGCTCTCTCTTGAATGCATCCAGCATCCAAAGCTTTCCTCTACTATCCCTCCCACTCCGCACCGTTGGTGGAGCAGGAGCACGTGGCCACTGGCTGGGTGAGGTCACGTGGGGCGCGGGCCGGTGACGTCACCTTGTCCCGTATTTGGGAGTGAGGTAGTTGGCACCACCACACTGGGCTGGTGCAGCTTTCTGGGGACTTGCTCACTCACCTTCTCCATCAGGAGCCCCACGTTCTGTAAATTCTTCATGAACTTGTTCCTCCATTTCTCGTGCCGGCTGAGCATGTTCAGCTTTGTCATGCCCTTCTCTTCTTTTTCCATCTCCTGATACTTGCATTGCACTTTCTGCTTCTTTGGTGTGGTTTTCTTCACCTCCCAGACCAGTACAAAATCTGAAGTGAGAACCACAGTGTTAAGGGCGTCCTGTCACCCAGCTGATAAACAAGGCACCTTTTCCAGGATCGCTGGCCCACTTCCTCTGCCATTGGCAATCTGACAATGTCCGCAAATCCAAGGACTGATAAAGATCCACATCTCCCTAAGATCTCCCTGGCACTGTTGTTAATGATTTAAACATAGAGACATAGAAAATAGATGCAGGAGGAGGCCATTTGGCCCTTCGAGCCAGCACCGCCATTCATTGTGATCATGGCTGATCATCCACAATCAGTAACCTGTGCCTGCCTTCTCCCCATATCCCTTGATTCTGCTAGCCCCTAGAGCTCTATCTAACTCTCTTTTAAATTCATCCAGTGAATTGGCCTCCACTGCCTTCTGTGGCAGAGAATTCCACAAACTCACAACTCTCTGAGTGAAAAAGTTTCTTCTCACCTCGGTTTTAGATGGCCTCCCCTTTATTCTTCCCTGGTTCTGGACTCCCCCTAACATTGGGAACATTTTTCCTGCATCTAGCTTGTCCAGTCCTTTTATAATTTTGTACTTTTCTATAAAATCCTCTCTCATCCTTCTTAAATTCCGGTGAATACAAGCCCAGTCTTTCCAATCTTTCCTCATATGACAGTCCCGCCATCCCGAGGATTAACCTGGTGATCACATTTACTGATCACATCCCTGGAAATACCACACACTCCGCCTGGGAATTGATTGTCATCATCGTGGAGGATTTAGACCATAGAACAATATAGCTCAATAACAGGCCATTCAGCCCACAAAGTCTGCGCTATCATGATGCTGAGTTAATCCAATCACCGCTACCTGCCCATGATCCACTCTCTGTGTGTAGCTAAACGTTGTTAACTTTTATTGCATCTCTGGGAACTAGTGATGGTTAGGGTTTACTGGTGAGATCCCTGTGATTTATTGCCTACATTTTCCTAGGATTCACTGACAATATTCATACAGGGTTTATTCATGGAAATGATTGATTGACTATCATTGGCGATTTATAGCCATTAATTATCCCCTGAAATGTATCACTTTTTTTGCAACAGGGACCTCCAAGAAGTGAAGCTGTGAAGTTTGACTTTATTTATTGACCCATTAAAAAATGTTTTCAGTGTGCCTTTATACTAAATCCGGTTAAACTGGAGTGCAGTCTGAGCTCGTGCTGTTCTAGCCCTTCCAGCTATCACTGCCCCCAGGGGAATGTCAAAGTGCTTTGCATACAATCCAGAGTTCAGAGCTGTGCAGATAGAAGGGGGCGGCGCGGTGGCGCAGCGGCAGAGTTGCTGCCATACAGCCAGCGGCCCAGGTTCGATCCCGACTACGGGTGCTGTCTGTTTGGAATTTGCACGTTCTCCACGTGACCGTGTGGGTTTTCTCTAGGCACTCCGGTTTCCTCCAAAAACTCCAATGTTGTGCGGGTATGTGCATTGATTGTACGTGAGGAAAAACCTTTTCAGTCAGAGAGTTGTAAATCTGTGGAATTCTCTGCCTCAGATTCTCTGAATGCATTCAAGAGAGAGCTAGATAGAGCTCTTAAGGATAGCGGAGTCAGGGGGTATGGGGAGAAGGCAGGAACGGGGTACTGATTGAGAATGATCAGCCATGATCACATTGAATGGCGGTGCTGGCTCGAAGGGCCGAATGGCCTCCTCCTGCACCTATTGTCTATTGTTTGGATTCGGTAAAGAGCGCAAATTGTCCCCAGCATGTAGGATAGTGCTAGTGTACGGTGTGATCGGTGGTCAGCGAGGACTCAGTGGGCCGAAGGGCCTCTTTCCGCACGGTATCTCTCAAGTAAAGTACAAGGGGACAGCCTTCTTCAGACTGAAGGGTCTCGACCCGAAACGTCACCCATTCCTTCTCTCCAGAGACGCTGCCTGTCCCACTGAGTTACTCCAGCACTTTGTGTCTGTCTTCGGTTTAAACCAGCACCTGCAGTTCCTTCCTGCACAAATGCTGGAGTAGCTCAGGGCCGGGGCCTTCCTTCGGCCCAAAACGTTGCCCTTTCACCCCCCAACACAGATGTTGCCCGGCCCACTGAGTTCCTCCAGCACTTTATGTTTTGAACGGGCTGCTAGAGGCTCAATTATCTTGATGTGCTGTCCATTTCTCTGTTGTATTTTTCCCGGATTTCCATAGCTCTTCCCGGAACTATGACAGACAGCCACAGAAAGTTCTTCTGCCTCCAGCCTCAGTCTGTGCAGCAGCACAGCCTGCTGGGCATGGAGAGATCTGCTTCTTGATAAACAATCTCAGTGCAAGACAGGCAGCATCTCAGGAGAGAAGGAATGGGTGACGTTTCGGGTCGAGACCCTTCTTCAGACTGTCTATCCGGCTGAGTTACTCCAGCATTTTGCGTCTTTCCTTTAAAAACAAAACGTCACCCATTCCTTCTCTCCTGAGATGCTGCCTGGCCTGCTGAGTTACTCCAGCATTTTGTGAAATTAATACCTTCGATTTGTACCAGCATCTGCAGTTATTTTCTTACACTCAGTGCAAGACATGCCCCTGGGAACTCAGCATTCAGGCGTACACTGTGGCCTGGGGTTTGAGTTTGAGCTCAGTTTATTTTGTTTGTTGTCACGTGTACCGAGGTGCAGTGAGAAGCTTTTGCTGAGTGCTAACCAGTCATTGGGAAGACAATACATGATCACGATCCGCAGTGTACATGATAAAGGATAACTTGAATGACGTTTAGTGCAAGATGAAGTCCAGTAAACTCCAAACAATGGTGGTCCGAGGGTCTCCAATGAGGTAGAAAGTAGTTCAGCACCGGTCTCTAGTTGTTAGTAGGATGGTTCAGCTGCCTGATAACAGCTGGGAAGAAACAGTCTTTAGGGCGGCACGGTGGCGCAGCTGAAGAGTTGCCGCCTTATAGCGCATGCAGCATCGGAGACCCGGGTTCGATCCCGACTACGGGTGCTGTCTGTAAGGGGTTTGTACGTTCTCCCCGTGACCGCGTGGGTTTTCTCCAAGATCTTCGGTTTCCTCCCACACCCCAAACACGTGTAGGTTTGTAGGTTAATTGGCTTGGTGTACGTGTAAATCATCCCTAGTGTGTGCAGGATAGTGTTAGTGTGCGGGCATCACTGGTCAGCGCGGACTCGGTGGGCCGAAGGACCTGTTTCCGCGCTGTATCTCTAAACTAAACTAAACTAAACTAAACTGTCCCTGAATCTGGAGGAGTGCGTTTTCACACTTCTGCACAATAAACAATAGACAATAGGTGCAGGAGGAGGCCATTCGGCCCTTCGAGCCAGCACCGCCATTCAATGTGATCATGGCTGATCATTCTCAATCAGTACCCCGTTCCTGCCTTCTCCCCATACCCCCTTACTCCGCTATCCTTAAGAGCTCTATCTAGCTCTCTCTTGAATGTATTCAGAGAATTGGCCTCCACTGCCTTCTGAGGCAGAGAATTCCACAGATTCACAACTCTCTGAGTGAAAAAGTTTTTCCTCATCTCCGTTCTAAATGGCCTACCCCTTATTCTTAAACTGTGGGCCCAGGTTCTGGACTCCCCTCCACTTTTTGCCGGATGGGATAAAAATGGGATAGAAGTGTGAAATCCCTCGCTCCAGTGGACAGGCTGCCCTGAAATGTAAACTGCTCCTATTAGGCAGCATGTTTGTTGTATTTCAAGTTGGTAACTCAAAGAATTAGGAGTTAAAACGCACAGACTTTTAAAATAACAGTGGAAACTGCGCAGTCAGAGATCGCAAGCAGAAGAACTTTCTGTGCCTGCCCCTCCTAATTCCGGGAAAGAGCAGTGCAAATCCTGGAAAAATAAAACAGAAATGGAAAGCAGCGCGGATAACTGAGCTTGTACCAACTCGTCTAGACTATTTGTTAGAGACACAAGGAACTGCAGGTGCTGGAATCTTGAGCGAAACACAAAGCGCTGGGAGTGAAAAGACAATGTTTTGGACTGAAGGATGGTCCCGACCCAAAACGTTGCCTATCCATTCCCTTCATGGATGTTGTCTGACTCTTTCAGTTACTCCAGCACTTTGTGTTTTACTCAAGATTCCAGCACCTGCAGTTCCTTGTGTCTAAACTTTGTGAGGATCAAACAACTGCTAATGTTGGAAATTTTAACTAAAAGCAAAACACTCTGAGCAATCTGTGGTCAACGATGAGCTAGATTATATTGCTAAGTTGTGTCTTATTCCAATGAGGGCAGAAAATGCAGCAGGTCAGGCAGCGTCACTGGAGAACATGGATAGGTGACACTTCAGGACGGGACCCTTCTAAGAGACCTTCTTCGTACCCTTCTTTTCTTCAGAAGAAGGGCCACGACTCAAAACGTCACCTTTCCATGTACTGCAGGCATGCTGTCTGACCGGCTGAGTTACTCCAGCATTTTGTGCCTTTCCTTTAAAAACAAAACAGTTCATGTTGGATCAGAAGCTGAAATGTATGAATCTATGCCCAGTGACAAGCAAGGCACGAGTGAAGTTCTTACCAATTTTTGTCTTTCCATCCTTGAAATAGTTGCCCCTGCAATCAGGACTGTAGCCATTCGTGGAATTAATGGCCAAGTCATTGTCAGCCTCAGCACCCTACAGCACAAAAGCAACGATGGAGTCAATGACTGAGCCAGCATGGACGTGAGCAACAAATCACAAACACATAGAAAATATGTGCAGGAGGAGGCCTGCACTGGACTGTCAGCCTGCACTGGACAGTCAGCCTGCACTGGACGGTCAGCCTGCACTGGACAGTCAGCCTGCACAGGATGGTCAGCCTGCACTGGTCAGTCAGCCTGCACTGGACAGTCAGCCTGCACTTGACAGTCAACCTGCACTGGATGGTCAGTCTGCACTGGTCAGTCAGTCTGCACTGGTCAGACACTCTGCACTGGACGGTCAGCCTGCACTGGATGGTCAGTCTGCAATGGACAGTCCGTCTGCACTAGATGGTCAGCATGCACTGGATGGTCAGCCTGCACTGGTCAGTCAGCCTGCACTGGACAGTCAACCTGCACTGGACGGTCAGTCTGCAATGGACAGTCGGCCTGCACTGGATGGTCAGCCTACACTGGACAGTCAGCCTGCACTGGATGGTCAGTCTGCACTGGATGGTCAGCATGCACTGGACAGTCAGTCTGCACTGGACAGTCCACCTGTACTGGACGGTCAGCATGCACTGGACGGTCAGCATGCAGTGGGTCAGCATGCACTGGATGGTCAGTCTGCACTGGACAGTCAGCCTGCACTGGATAGTCAGCCTGCACTGGTCGGTCAGCCTGCACTGGACGGTCAGTCTGCACTGGTCAGTCAGTCTGCACTGGTCAGTCACTCTGCACTGGACGTCAGCCTGCACTGGATGGTCAGCCTGCACTGGACAGTCAGCCTGCACTGGACGGTCAGTCTGCACTGGATGGTCAGCATGCACTGGACAGTCAGCATGCACTGGACAGTGAGCATGCACTGGATGGTCAGTCTGCACTGGACAGTCAGCCTGTACTGGACGGTCAGCATGCACTGGACAGTCAGTCTGCAATGGACAGTCCGTCTGCACTAGATGGTCAGCCTGCACTGGATGGTCAGCCTGCACTGGTCAGTCAGCCTTCACTGGACGGTCAACCTGCACTGGACGGTCAGTCTGCAATGGACGGTCAGCCTGCACTGGATGGTCAGCCTGCACTGGTCGGTCAGCCTGCACTGGACAGTCAGCGTGCACTGGACGGTCAGTCTGCACTGGGTGGTCAGCATGCACTGGACAATCAGCATGCACTGGATGGTCAGTCTGCACTGGACAGTCAGCCTGTACTGGACGGTCAGCATGCACTGGACGGTCAGCATGCACTGGATGGTCAGTCTGCACTGGACAGTCAGCCTGCACTGGTTGGTCAGCCTGCACTGGACACTCAGCCTGCACTGGACAGACAACATGCATTGGACGGTCAGTCTGCACTGGTCAGTCAGTCTGCACCGGTCAGTCACTCTGCACTGGACGGTCAGCCTGCACTGGACAGTCAGTCTGCAATGGACAGTCTGTCTGCACTGGATGGTCAGCCTGCACTGGATGGTCATCCTGCACTGGTCAGTCAGCCTGCACTAGACAGTCAACCTGCACTGGACGGTCAGCATGCACTGGATGGTCAGTCTGCACTGGACAGTCAGCCTGCACTGGATGGTCAGCCTGCACTGGACAGTCAGTCTGTACTGGACGGTCAGCATGCACTGGATGGTCAGCCTGCACTGGACAGTCATCCTGTATTGGACAGTCAGCATGCACTGGACAGTCAGTCTGCACTGGGCGCTCAGCCTGCACTGGATGCTCAGTCTGCACTGGAAAGTCAGCATGCACTGGATGGTCAGAT
This sequence comes from Rhinoraja longicauda, assembly GCF_053455715.1. Classification (NCBI taxonomy): domain Eukaryota; kingdom Metazoa; phylum Chordata; class Chondrichthyes; order Rajiformes; family Arhynchobatidae; genus Rhinoraja; species Rhinoraja longicauda. The sequence continues at coordinate 26,561,711 of NC_135982.1, read as the reverse complement.
TGTACTGGACAGTCAGTCTGCACTGGATGCTCAGCCAGCACTGGGCAGTCAGTTTGCACTGGACAGTCAGCCTGCACTGGACGGTCAGCCTGCACTAGATGGTCAGCCTGCACCGGTCGGTCAGCCTGCACTGGTCGGTCAGTCTGCACTGGATGGTCAGCCTGCACTGGACGGTCAGCCTGCACTGGACAGTCAGTCTGCACTGGACAGTTTGTCTGCACCGGACGGTCAGTATGCACTGGACAGTCAGCATGCACTGGACGGGCAGTCTGCACTGGACGGTCAGTCTGCACTGGACAGTCAGTCTGCACTGGACGGTCAGCATGCACTGGACAGTCAGCATGCACTGGACGGTCAGTCTGCACTGGGCAGTCAGCCTGCACTGAACACTCAGTCTGCACTGGATGGTCAGCCTGCACTGGACAGTCAGCCTGCACTGGACAGTCAGCCTGCACTGGATGCTCAGTCTGCACTGGACAGTCAGCATGTACTGGACGATCAGTATGCACTGGACAGTCATTCTGCACTGGATGCTCAGCCTGCACTGAACAGTCAGTCTGCACTGGACGGTCAGTCTGCACTGGATACTCATCCTGCACTGGACAGTCAGTGTGCACTGGATGCTCAGGCTGCACTGGACGGTCAGCCTGCACTGGACAGTCCGCATGCACTGGACAGTCCGCATGCACTGGACAGTCAGTCTGCACTGGATGCTCAGTCTGCACTGGATGGTCAGCCTGCACTGGTCAGTCAGTCTGCACTGGATGGTCAGCATGCACTGGACAGTCAGTCTGCACTGGACGGTCAGTCTGCACTGGTCAGTCAGTCTGCACTGGACAGTCAGCATGCACTGGACAGTCAGCCTGCACTGGACCGTCAGTTTGCACGGGATGGTCGGCCTGCACTGGACAGTCAGTCTGCACTGGACGGTCAGCATGCACTGGACGGTCAGCATGCACTGGACGGTCAGTCTGCACTGGATGGTCAGTCTGCACTGGTCAGTCAGTCTGCACTGGATGGTTGGCCTGCACTGGACAGTCAGTCTGCACTGGATGGTTGGCCTGCACTGGACAGTCAGTCTGCACTGGATGGTCAGCCTGCATTGGTCAGTCAGCATCCACTGGACGGTCAGTCTGCACTGGACAGTCAGCCTGCACTGGATGCTCAGTATGCACTGGATGATCAGCCTGCACTGGTCAGTCAGCACTGGATGGTCAGCATGCACTGGACAGTCAGTCTGCACTGGACGGTCAGTCTGCACTGGTCAGTCAGTCTGCACAGGACAGTCAGCATGCACTGGACAGTCAGCCTGCACTGGACGGTCAGTCTGCACGGGATGGTCGGCCTGCACTGGACGGTCAGTCTGCACTGGATGGTCAGCATGCACTGGATGGTCAGTCTGCACTGGATGGTCAGTCTGCACTGGTCAGTCTGTCTGCACTGGATGGTTGGCCTGCACTGGACAGTCAGTCTGAACTGGATGGTTGGCCTGCACTGGACAGTCTGTCTGCACTGGATGGTCAGCCTGCACTGGTCAGTCAGCAACCACTGGATGGTCAGTCTGCACTGGACAGTCAGTCTGCACTGGATGCTCAGTATGCACTGGATGCTCAGTCTGCACTGGATGCTCAGCCTGCACTGGACAGTCAGCATGCACTGGACAGTCAGTCTGCACTGGATGGTCAGTCTGCACTGGATGGTCAGCATGCACTGGACGGTCAGTCTGCACTGGATGGTCAGTCTGCACTGGATGGTCAGCCTGCACTGGCCTGCCAGGTCTCTGGAGTTAGACAAGCTCAGGAGTGAAACCCATTACTACACCACAGCCCGTGGCTCAGAGACCTTTGTGGTTGAAGGTTAAGCTGAAAGACCACATCAACACATGAACTGTCCTCCCCCCCCCCCCTCGTGCCTGCCATCAGATGATTTCGGATAATGCTGACCGTAGAGACAGCTCGGCTGATGAATTTCATCCAAGGGAATCTCGAAGGGTTGGTGGGAGGTCACCCTATGCATTAATCACGATTTTGAAATATAGATTTTTCTAACAAATGTCGCAAAATTACAAGAGAAAGGAACAGGCAAACGCGAGGGATTTAAAATATAATTCATATCCTTGCTCTACAGAAATGGCAGGCTTCGACCACTTCTCCTCTGCTGGAATCAAAGTTATATTGGATTAGATTATTCTGCATGGATGCGCAGATTGTGAGGGATGGCATGGCCACCTTTCAATGTTAAAGTTGCACAGAGGCAAGAGGGAGAAACAGGCAGAATGACAATTTGTACTGAAATAAACAAAACGACTCACATGGAGAGTGGAGCGATAACCACCATTCCGAACACTTCCATAGGTGTCCATCAAAATGCAAGATGCATCCTTTTCCGCAAACGTTAACACATTGTGATCCTCCTGGGTCTCAAAGCTCTCACTCTGCAGCATCTTCCAGCCCGAAAGCAGCTTAAAAATGGCCGTACAAGCAAAAAACTGTAAAGCAACAGGCCCGTTTACAATGCCTTTAGTCTGAAGGAACTTCAACTGTTTTATTAATGTGAGATGGCAGCATTTTGCAGCAGCAGATGTGCGTACGTGGGTCGATGCAGGAGAGGATTCCTCTGTTGCCGAGACAGATGTGCTGTGCACAGGCGCAGGGAACTGCATTTAATCTCCAGCAATCCAATTTACATGGCTTGGAAAACACTCTCTGGAGCTCCAGGCACTTCATCTCCTGACATTACATTTCAGCATTTGCTTTTGCTGCTAACCTTTTCCTTGTTCTACACAAATACAAATATTCAGGGGCAGTCACCATGAGGGCTGATTACATTTTAATAACACAATGTAAACATGCAGCACAGAATGGAGGAGCCGACACAATTGTGCGAAGGACAAGACTGCCTTTTTCAGTCAACAGAGGCAGATATTACATTTCCTTTTACTGTGTGTGTGTGTGTGTGTGTGTGTGTGTGATTAGTGTGCCTGATATTATACATCTACCTTCCATGTTAAGTCAACCCAGGCAACAACAAAAAAATCTATTCACATGTTACTTCCCCGTGGTGCTACATAAGTATAGCCTATATATTTTTTTAAAGATAAACACTGCAAAAGAAATTGAAAAATTAAAAATCTGAAAATTAAAACAGAAATTGCCGGGAACCCTTAGTTGATCAGGCAGCATCTGCGGAAAGTGAAGCAAACGTAACGTTTCAGGTCGATGATCGTTCATCAGAACTGGGCCAAGTTCAAAAACAGACCTGTTATAAATTGCAGAGGGATCTGTGGAATTCATTGCCACAGAAGGCTATGGAGGCCAAGTCAGTAGATATTTTTTTAAGGCAGAGATAGATAAATTCTTGATTAGGGGTTATGGGGAGGAGAATGGGGTTAGTGGGGGAGAGATAGATCAGCCATGATTGAATGGCGGAGTAGACTTGATGGGCCGAATGGCCTAACTCTGCTCCTATCACATGAACTTATGAAGAAAGGGGAGGGGTGAAGTGAAAAAAGAAAACGATCTGAGATGGGCTGAAGACCAAGACAAGCACATTGCTTGGATGCAGTTGAATGCAATTGAGAGAGGGTGATGATGGGGCGTCAGTAACTAAAATGACCTGGAATGTAAGTAGAGAGAGATGAATGAAAAAACAGCAGAGAGGAAACAATTACAAGAATGATCCCAGGAGTGAGTGTGTTAACATGTGACCAGCATTTGACAGCGCTTGGCCTGTACTCGCTAGAGTTTAGAAAGATCAGGGGGACTTCATTGAAATAGTGAAAGACCAGGATAGAGTGGATGTGGAGAGCATGCTTCCACTAGTGGGAGAGTCTAGGACCAAAGGCCACAGCCTCAGAATAAAAGGACGTACCTTTAGGAAGGAGATGAGGAGAAATTTCTTTAGTCAGAGGGTGGGGAATCGTGGAATTCTTTGCCACAGAAGGCAGTGGAGGCCAAGTCAGTGGATATTTCTAAGGCAGAGATAGATAGATTCTTGATTAGTACGGGTGTCAGAGGTTATGAGGAGAAGGCAGGAGAATGGGGTTAGGAGGGAGAGATAGATCAGCCATGATTGAATGGCGGAGTAGACTTGATGGGCCGATTTGACCTAATTCTGCCTCTTAACAAATATGAATATTGGAACTGGGAGATAGAAAACACGATATTGCTGGAAATCTTAAAAAGAGAATGCAAGAAACACACTGCAGGGCAGGCAATATCTGTGGAGAAAGAAACTGTTATTATTATTTTTTTCCTTTCATCTCCCTCTATTTCCACTTCCTGCAGCCAGTTCAGCTCACAAAGGATCCCTGAATTATCATCTTTGTATCTCTTTCCACAGATGCTGCCTGACCTGCTGAGAACTCCCAGCATCTTCTGTTTTTTTATTTTGCACTTTAAAAGACTTGCACAGTTTCATGGAAACAAGGCCACTCATACAGCATGTAAACAACGAACTGCAGATGCTGATTTACACAAAAGGACACACAGTGCTGGAGTAACTCAGTCGGTCAGGCAGCATCTCTAGAAAAAATGGGTAGGTGAGATACAGATTGGGACCCTATTTCAGACTACCTATCCAGTTTATTCAGAGATGCTGCCTTGCCTGCAGAGTTTCGCCAGTACTGTGGCAATTCAAAGCTATCCACATTGTAACAAACTCTCTGGTACCCGTTTGCCACTCCATGTTTAAATTTCCCAGTCCAGGACAGTGGCATCTTCTCTACACAATACAAATTTTCTCTGCAGAATTGTACATCCCTGTGAATGCAATCTAGTTTGAATATGCAGTTGAAATGGAAGAGAGTCAGTGATATAATCCCAGTTCCTGGTTCATTTGCCTATGAGCTCCAACCTGTTTTACAGCACAGCCTGGTTCCTCCAACCCACATTTCCATGTCTCTGTGCAACTTATCCCAATCATTCTGTGTGACTCAAACTGTGGTGTCTGTTGCTTGTGATGGCTGCTCAACTTGTCACCCTCTGTGCAATGTAATCTCTTTCTGGACGTCCATTACAGTTTACCACCAGGTGTCCTTCAATCGGTGTGTAACACATTTCCACGTTTCTGTCATTTTCTGCGTATGTGATAAGTGAATAGAAATTGTGACGTCCACCTTTGATTTCAATGTTAACCAAAATATGAAGGAAATCTCAATTACATCAGTTAACATTCTAGTCATATGCAGTTTGCAATTTATATGTAATCCGCCAAGCTTGAGTTCATGACTTCAGGGGAGTAGTGGTGGTCTTTACGGATACTGCAAGGATATGCAGTCTTTCACCTGCTAATGATTGCTGCTTGAATACAGACACTCCCTGACTTACACAATAGGCGACTCACGTAAACCTGCACTGATGTAAACAATTCTGCACTGCCATAGTGTACTCAGTACACTAGTGTAAACAGTGCAATCGAAGCAGTTTGTAATTTCCACAGCACCATACAATCACTCGTTTACATCGGAAACAAGCCTGGCATGGTCACGCACCACAGAAAGTGCCCCAATAGCAAGACGGAACTCAAGCCGGCAATGGTGGCAGTGCTTACAGAGGAGACCGCGCTGCAGAAAGTACCCCAACAGTGAGACTGAACTCAAGTTTACACGTTCACAAGTAACTTGACCAAAATACAAAGTGCTGGAGTAACAGAGGAGTACATCGGGTAGACACACAGAGTCCCTTGCCAAGAGCAGGTGAATTGAGGACCAGAGGACATGGGTTTAAGGTGAAGGGGAAAAGATTTAATAGGAATCTGAGGGGTTACTTTTCACACAATGGATGGTGGGTGTATGGAACAGGCTGCCAGAGGAGGTAGTTGAGGCAGGGACTATCTCGATATTTAAGAAACATTTAGACAGGTACATGGGTAGGATAGGTTTGAAGGGATATGGACCAAACACGGGCAGGTGGGACTCGTGTAGCTGGGACATGTTGGCTGGTGTGGGCAGGTTGGACCGAAGGGCCTGTTTCCACACTGTATCACTCTATGAATCCAATTTATTGGGTCAGCATCTATGGAGGACATGGATCTACATTTCCATCACAGATGCTGTGGTGATGTTTTGAGTTTTGAGTTGCTGCTGAGTTGCAGTGGTCATCCCTGAGACAGCGAGCTTTAGTCCAGCAGTGCTGACTTGCAGTTTGAGTGAATACTCTCCGTGAGTTAATTTGGGCAGGGAATAGAAACCAAACATCGGTGGTGATTCCAACTTACTTAAGTTCATAACTGTTAGGAGCAGAATTAGGCCATTTGGCCCATTAAGTCTACTCCACCATTCAATCATGGCTGATCTATCTTTCCCTCTCAACCCCACACTCTTGCCTTCTCCCCATAAACCCCGGCACTCTTACTAATCAAGAATCTGTCAATCTCCGCCATTGCTTTGGCCTCCGCACCGTCCGTGGCAATGAATTCCACAGATTCACCAACCTCTAGACAAAAGAAATTCCTCCTCATCTCCTTCCTAAAGATATGCTCTTTTATTCTGAGTCTATGGCCTCTGGTCCTAGACTCTCCCACTAGTGGAAACATCCTCCCCACATCCATTCTATCCAGACCTTCCACTATTCGGTAAGTTCAAGCTGGGCTAAAGCACAGTATCTGTGGTGGAAATGTACATCCATGTCCTCCACTGATGCTTCCTGACCCGCTGAGTTACTCCAGCGATTTGTATTTTGCTCAAGTTACTTGTAAACACTATTCAAGTTTCAATGAGGTCCTCCCTGACTTCGGCAACGGCTCAAGGAAGGAAACCCTTACGTAAATCGGGGAGGGCCTGTACTGTCTAAATCCAAGCAAAAACTCAATATGGCACTGAAGCATCCACCTAGATATCGTGCTAATCTTTCTGGATCAGCGGCCAGAGTTCCACAAAATGAAATGCTGTTAATTGAAACAGCCAGCACAACAAAATTACCAAAGTAGTTTTGGTTGGTAAATAGCATTAGTTAGGCAAAACCGGTAATGCTTAAGAGTACATGAGAATTAAGGCCCTTAGGGCAGCCTTACCAAAGACTCGGATCCTCCGTTCGGTGACGTGATCTCTCAAGGTCCAGGGTACGTTTTACCATCTGCCAGTCTGCCAACAATCCAGATCATGATAAGACGAGGCCAGCAGGGATTGGGAGACAAGTTAATTGGAAGTGAACACCGCGACAGAACATGGAGAAGGTGGAGCAAGTTCTGAATTGGTTGGAACTGTGCCACGTGTTCAAACAATATTTGAATAACTTCGGCTTCTCTGGAAAAATCTACTTCCAAATCACTCAAATTTCCATATGACCACCTCCAGTGTATTTTTGTCCATCCTGGGGATGTGGCATTACTGACGTAAAGAAGGGCACGCGTTGCATGATGTTTAGTAAATGCTTGTGTTGTCTGGAATACATGTGACAGCTAGGGTTGCCAATTATTTCACTCCCAAATACGGGACGTGACGTCACTGCCCGGTGCCCCACGTGACCTCACCCAGCCAGCGGCCACGTGCTCCCGCTCCACCAATGGGGGCCGCTCGGGCCGGGAGGCGGGTTGCTATTATACCTGTTAGGCAAACACACTCGGCCCCGCACCCCAAACACACTCCGTTAGCCTACACTATCCCGGCCGACAGTGGCCCATGGGCCTAATACGGGACAAGGGCGGTCCCGTACGGGACAAATCAATTTAGCCCAAAATACGGGATGTCCTGGCTAATACGGGACAGTTGGCAACCCTGGTGACAGGATAAGGCCTTATGGAATCCATTGTCGGAGTTGAGGTACACACTCCCTCAACTGTATAACCCTAGTCCATTATCACTTATGTTTTGTTGTGGTGTCTGAATCTGACGACCACGGCAGTGCTGGATGGTTAGTCTTTTTTTTCCCATTATATTTTGTTGAATAGTTGGTATAACTGTGACTTCTTGGGCCATCTCGAAAGACAATCAGAAATCAACCACATTCCAAATCTGGACATATAGAAAGTGGATGGACGCAATACGCTGGAGTAATTCAGCAGGTCAGGCAGCGTCTCTGGAGAAAAGGAATAGGTGATGTTGAGATGCTGCCTGACCCGCTGAGTTATTCCAGCATTTTGTGTCTATCTTTGGTGTAAACCAGCATCGGCAGTTCCTTCTTACATGTATATAAGGTGAACCAAGATCAGAGGATGTGTTTTCTTCCCCAGTGGTCATTTATATGCCAGATGATTTTCATGATCACCTTTTCTGGTACTGGCTGTATATTCCACTGTGAATGGCTCAATTGTAATCATGTGTTGTCTTTCCGCTGACTGGTTAGTGCACTACAAAAGCTTTTCATTGTACCTCAGTGCACCTGTACATGATAATAAACTAAACTCACATGTATTTAATTAACTGAATTTAAATTTGTCTGCCCCTATGAATTCTTATCTCCAGAATATCAGGACAATTCATATCTGCAGAACATCAAGGTCCCGACAGGCCACGTGCAGCAGGCCGGTGAGTCGCGGCCTTACCGCGACAGTAGGCCCACTGTAGAATCGGGGGAGGCAAGCCACCAAGCCCAGCCCCAGCTTCCCCCCCCCCCCCTCCCCCAACCCTGGGAACCAGTGAGGAGGTGGAAGGAGTCGGTGACAGTGGCAGACATTGGACAAAGGGCCGGTGAGAAAGAACCGAGGGTCTTACCTTGCACGCCCTCAAGGTTGGCTGCAGGAGGTGCCCCTGGGGCACGATGGCCAAGCAAGGAGAGGGATGACGGTTCACACGACAACCAGATGGACATGACGGCTGCAATGGGCATTTATGGCCAGCCGCAGCAGGAACTGTGAAATGGCGCCAAAACCTGGGCGTCTCTTGCATTTAGACTCGGTGGGGGCTGTTTCTATGTATTATGTACTTATTGTACTTATGAATGGCAATAATCTTTCTGATCTGTATGCAAAAAAAGAATTTCACTGAAAACGGTGATAATAAACGGTGAATGTGATAATAAATTGAGTCATTGAACCATATGTATAAGTAGTCCAGTAAAATAATCACAAGAGGACATTTTTAATCTTAAATAGCAAATACTGGAGTTGGCCTTGCCATCTGATTTCACTGATCGGTGAGATCATTTGCCACTGTCACATAACATTGGCAATGTATGTTATGTTTATGACTGTTGGCAGACTAATTTCCCTCCTGGAATAAATAAAGTTCTATCATATCGGGTCGTATCGTGTCGAATGAATGCACAAATGCCTTATTTCAAACAACCCTTACCTTAAGGGCGCTAGGATATCTGGATGGGCAAAACACAAATTGCGGTTCAGCTGATTTTAGCATCAAAGCACAGGAAAACTCAACATTCAGCAATTACTGATCCCTTTATTGAGCCATGGAAATAGTCCCCCTTTACACTTGCCATCCATAACGTGAAAACAGGTTGAGAAAATAATGGTGGCAGCACTGAGTGATGAGCTGTTGTACTTATTGCTCCTTCACTTACATTGTTCACTCTATGAACAAGGAATATCTTTACATCCCAGTGCATATGACAACAAACTAACATGAATCAGAATCTTAATTGTCATTTTACCCCATTTCAAGAACAGTAGTTATCAGATCCACAGAGCATTAAAAGCCGTCTCCTACACACGACTTGGAAATTGATTTATATTCAAATAAAGCTACAGATGGATGGACAATCAGATTAAAAACACGGTACAAATGCAGTCTTCACTTCATGCCTCCTCTTGTGCTGGGCAACATGGGCACTGACGTTAGGAGGTTAGAGAACAACCTTTACTTGATAATATTGCTTTGAAAATTATTATAGTAAAGACAACTGGCTCTCATGTTACGGGGATTGGAATCCTTTGGTAAGGTGTTCTTGCCCATTCCATTGGCTCAGGTCATAAGCAGATTGTCCCACTAATATCCTATACTTCCAATTACTCGGCTGCATTTCCAGATACAGGTCCACCACTGATTTTCCGGCAACTGGTGGTCTGGACAAAATTACGAGGGCGCTCTTGAAATCCCCCTTAATTGGCCCATGTCACCAGAATGAGTCAAATCCCTATCCTTTACTCTGTTGTGATGGCATTGGGCAGGTTTGTATATCCACCGGAGATGCAGCCTGACCTGCTGAGTTATTGCGCCACTTTGTGTATTGCTCAAGGTTCCAGCATCTGTATTTGTCGTTTCCCCAACTGAACCCACGTCAATATTGGGTCTTCAGACTTCCACAGCAAGGACGGACTGGATGAACTGCAGGCTGTTTGCAGCTGAGGCATGGGCCACTGGTTAGTGCCTCTCGGTAGTAACATCATTAATATTTCTGTAGTAATCACCAAACCATGATCTCTGATGACTTCTGTGCAACATGATAATCATCGGGTCTTGAAAAATCAGGAATAAAGTCCAGGGAATGATTTGTTTGGAATACGTACTTTGGGATACTCAAGCAAACCACAAAATGCTGGAGGAACGCCCGCCCGCGGGTCAGGCAGCATTTTCGGAGAGAATGGACGGGCAACATTTCGGGTCAAACCCTTCTTCTACAAAAGGGTCATGATTCGAAACGTCACTTGTCCATTCCCTGTCCAGTTGCTGCCTGACCTGCCTTGTTGCACCAGCATTTTGTGTTTTGCTTAAGATTCCAGCATCTGCAGTTCCTTGTGTCTCCTTTGGATATCCATCTTAGTTGTTGTACAAATGTGATGTCATGACATGGTGTGAAGTATGCCAGGTTTCCCAGAGATTGCCAGCTTTATTCCTGGCTTTGTCAAACCTGCACTTTTAAACTTGGCTTCACCCGCTGTAACTGCTTCCATTAAGCAATGTGAATGGCGGGATATTGAACGGAGATGCAGAATATGTCTCTTTGTTTCACAGCAGTTCGCTCAATAGGTTAAATCAGAGTTTGACAAAGGCTGTTCAGATTATCAAACATTCCTCCATGCTGAACTAATTCTATGTCAGGTGTGAAGAATGGTCTCGACCCAAAACGTCACCCATTCCTTCCAGCATTTTGTGTCTAATTTTATGTTACATTGTTGTCTTAAGGAGAATTTGGTTTCCTCCCCAGATACCATCCAAAATGCAAATGGTTGACAGAATGGAGGAAACTATCACATACTTTTCAGCTGGAATCGCTGTGGTAACAACTAAACATATGTAGTGCAGTGAGTACCTGAAGATCAAGAAGAATATCATCAGGAAAGAGGTTACAGGCAGCTCCGAGAGGGCTGAAAGGCTCTCAGTGGTAATGCGGAGCAGGGACAAGTCCCGCAGTCACTTGATCCTGGTACCAGAGATGTTCAGCCATTCCATTCAGTATGTGCTCAACCTCCAGAAGCCCTGCTTTGCCATCAAGAGTTCTTCCATCCGACAACCGTGGACCATTGACACTCTTAATTTTGAAGACAGGCAGGTGCCATGTCTGTTGGAAAGAGAGAACCTCCCTTTCTGTGACATCTGTGTGCATGTACTGGTCAAATCTTGTCAACACTCAGTTAAAGAAAACGAGTAGATTCAAGTTCGATCCCAGAATTCCGTAAAAGTCAAAAGATTACACTTATTAGTTGTCTACAATTCTGTGGAACCCCAAAGCTTGTCAAAACTATTGATTAAAAAAATTAAATGGAAAAGGGTATTGAAATCCTTTATCTTTACTGGTCTCCAAATTTGAGGAAGGATATTCTTGCTATTGAGGGCGTGCAGCGTAGATTTACTAGGTTAATTCCCGGAATGGCGGGACTGCCATATGTTGAAAGACTGGAGCAACTAGGCTTGTATACACTGGAATTTAGAAGGATGGGAGGGGATCTTATCGAAACATATAAGATTATTAAGGGGTTGGACACGTTAGAGGCAGGAAACATGTTCCCAATGTTGGGGGAGTCCAGAACAAGGGGCCGCACTTTAAGAATAAGGGGTAAGCCATTTAGAACGAAGTTGAGGAAAAACTTTTTCAGTCAGAGTTATAAATCTGTGGAATTCTCTGCCTCAGAAGGCAGTGGAGGGCAATTCTCTGAATGCATTCAAGAGAGAGCTAGATAGAGCTCTTAAGGATAGCGGAGTCAGGGGGTATGGGGAGAAGGCAGGAACGGGGTACTGATTGAAAATGATCAGCCATGATCACATTGAATGGTGGTGCTGGCTCGAAGGGCCGAATGGCCTACTCCTGCACCTATTGTTTATTGTAAGGTATTAGATTTGTACACATCGGGTAAAATGACAATTCCTTTATATTTTGCTAAAAAAGAGCAAAAATGCTGGCATTGGGTTACCACAAGATGGGATATTCAATCAAGTGGTCAGTTGATCAACGCAGGCTACATGTGTCAAATCTGTCCTTCGATGAGAAGGGCTGCTGGTTCCCAGCAGGTGTTAGTGTTTTCTTTGAAAGGCAGGGACAGGAAAACAACTGAAAGTTAACCCTGCAACTGTCTTATAACCGATCAAAAATCATAGATTTTAAGTCAACTAAAAAGAGTAAATCACCTTCATCTGATTAAAAAGCACATAGAATACACATGTTAAATTAAATATTGTTAATGAATAACAAACAAAAATATTTTCTAAGTAACAATTAAAACTTACACCAAAATCTAAGAAAGTTTGTGGAATATCATTTAGCTGAAGCTTGAAGTGATTTTATAATCAAAGGATACTTTGTGCCGATAATAATTTTAACCATCTTCTCGGTATCATGCAGGATGCGCGACATTTGGCCAGGCAAATCAGTGAACGATGATCGATCGGTGAAAGAGAAGAGAAACAAGACTGCATCTGCTTTGTCCTTGCAGGCCTGAGGAGCCAAGGATTGCTGATTATAAACTGTACATATTGGATTTATTCAATCTCAAGACAATGCCTTGATTTTCCGCAGTTATGTGCAAGCATATACAGGCCTTCAATGTCCTAACTATAGTAAATCAGTGACTTCCATTCAAGTCCACAGGAAATAAATTATATTTGATGTAGCACAGTCAGTGAACAATGCAGATGAAGAATCAATATGGTTTGGTTGAGACTTCTCTGTAAATACAGAAAATTTGTCCTAGTTATCTGAAGAATTGACAAACACGAGGACTAAACAACAGTTATGAATATTTCACATGAATTTTCAGAAAGTATTTCTTAAAGCTGAGGTGCCCCAGTTATAGGTGGGAAGGGACTGGCCAAGGAGAGACAGGGTAGGGTAGAGATTTGAGGAGATAAATTCAGTGGGGCAAATTATTTAATTTAATGGTGAAGAAAGGATCAGTCTGAGATTCCTTCTTTAAGTGGCCAAGTTAGATCTTTGCGGGTTTGGTTATTGCGTATCCTTTTTGTGCATGAAACGAGGAATGTACTTATAGTTACAATGTCTTTGATGCTTTCTTACAGCAAGAATGTGGTCAAACTTCTTCAGGGAGGCTTCACCGCAGTCCCAGAACTGAAAGCGGAACATGATCACTCGGCCACTCTCCACCAGCTTTCCGGGCCAATAGACCGTCCTTGTCTGAATTCCTGTAGTTAAGTCAAACATGAGACCTTATCTTCTTAAGAAACAAAATCTTTCACCTGAAATGCTAGGTGATGTGTTGCTTTACTTTAAAAATCTCAACAAAATTCAGTGCCCAATTCCATGTAAGTATTTCAACGCAGTCAATATAAACACAAAGTGCTGGAGGAACTCAGCACTCAGGCAGCATCTGGGGACAGTCTCTGAAGAACGACCCAATAGACAATAGACAATAGGTGCAGGAGGAGGCCATTCGGCCCTTCGAGCCAGCACCGCCATTCAATGTGATCATGGCTGATCATTCTCAATCAGTACCCCGTTCCTGACTTCTCCCCATACCCCCTGACTCTGTTATCCTTAAGAGCTCTATCCAGCTCTCTCTTGAATGCATTCAGAGCATTGGCCTCCACTGCCTTCTGAGGCAGAGAATTCCACAGATTCACAACTCTCTGACTGAATTTTTTTTTCCTCATCTCAGTTCTAAATGGCCTACCCCTTATTCTTAAACTGTGGCCCCAACCTGAAATATCCCATTATCTCCTCAAATGCTGCCTGACGTGCTGAGTTCCTCCAGCACTTTGTTTTGATCAAGATTTTAGCATCTACAGTCTCTTGTGTCTTCAGTATACAGCATGTACAGTCCTCATTACATACACTTTGCTGTTCACACCCTCGTACAGAAAATACAAAGCAGGATTGCATTCACGAGACTTTACCTGTAGTCTCGTGATGAAGGCTGGGAACTTCTACACCGGCAAATTTGGCAATTGCTGCTGTTTTTCCTACACCGCCCTTCCCAGACAGAAAGATCTTGTAACTGGCAATATCAGGAGCAGCCTGTGGGGAGAGCACTGGACGCTCGAGTAAACCTAGAGACAAACACATTCATATCAGCATTACCAGCTTAGATGCTGACATGAACTGAACTAACTTCTTGATTATCTATCGCTGATTCTAGCTCGGGCTGTCAACCCACAAAACTAAACTGGGAATCAATTTCAAAATTAAATCTCCAACAATAGTGCAGTGACTGCACTCCGAAACCTGAATCATCGTAAAGATTCCAGTTCCTCAAGGACAAATAATTAATATAAACAGTAAGGATATATCTAATGAACTGAAGAGGGCATATCAACTTCAGAATAAACACTTCAAGCAATACACCATCACAATTTGCATACAGTATCTTTAGACCATTCGTTTGCAAGTATAGACTAAATTAGCTTATTATATGTACCGTATGATGGTATATACAGGAAGTGGGACTACGGAAACATGCTAGGCAATAAAAGGTGCACTTCCTTGATAAAGGAAACTGTGCAAATTAATTAAACAGATTAAATCCCTGAACAGAAAGTTCTAATTTTTTCCTGTTATAGACAATAGACAATAGGTGCAGGAGTAGGCCATTCGGCCCTTCGAGCCAGCACCGCCATTCAATGTGATCATGGCTGATCATTCTCAATCAGTACCCCGTTCCTGCCTTCGCCCCATACTCCCTGACTCCAATATCCTTAAGAGCTCTATCTAGCTCTCTCTTTGTACCCGGGTTTGTGTGAAGCAAGATAGTTGTCAGAAACACACCTATGCTCCATGACCATCGATGCATCATTTCAAATCAGAGAAGGATAAATCTTTACTCACCAAACATTTTCCTTTTGTTTTTGCGTACAATGCTAGCCAAATATTCTCGGGCTTCCACTGAGTTAAGCCAATTCACTGTTACCAGAGATCCCGGTTTTACAATGACTGCCATTGCTTGACCATGGAGTTTAAGATCCTCAGACTATCATCCTGTAAGAAGCTGTGTAAAATTGAAGAAACTTGTTTATAAAATTACATTTCTGGATGACTGCAGCTCCAAAACATAAACCCCACGTGCAGTGTACTGGGCTGAATGCTGACAAGACTTTACATCGAGAACATACAGAAAACATGACAGTGAATTCCATACACTGGCTAGGAAAGAACTGCAGGTGCTGGTTTAAATCGAAGGTAGACACAAAATGCTGGAGTTACTCAGCGGGACAGGCAGCATCTCTGGAGAGGAATGGGTGACGTTTCGGGTCGAGACCCTTCTTCAGTACAGAGATGCTGCCTGTCCCGCTGAGTTACTCCAGCATTTTGTGTCTACCTTCCATACATTAGTTGTTGGGATCCCGAGCAAGATGAATTTCAGGACTTCCTCAAAGCCATTACAAAGTTCCCGCTACTTGGTACTAATTGTCAATTGAGTCAATAAATTGTAGCAAATCTGGTTGTCAGCTCTTTGCTGAATTTGAACCTGTCTAACCCTTTGCCCCCCTCTCCCCTGACTCTCAGTCGGAAGAAGGGTCTCAATCCGAAACGTCAACCATTCCTTCCCTCCAGAGGTGCTGCCTATCCCACTGAGTTACTCCAGCATTTTGTGTCTGTCTAGAGTTTGACACTTATCCTTTTAATACTTACTACTGTATTATTTATGCAGAAACAGCAAACAATAAAGATTCCACTGTCAACTGCTCTGTCGACTTCTGACCTTCAGGATTGTCATTGACCATAACTCAGGTTCCAAGTACAAATAATTTATTATCCCATTTGCTTTTTTATTGTAAAAGTTCAGCCGTTGGCTGCAAACCACAAGACATAATTCAAGATTTAAAAACCACATCTGCTACGTTAAGTTTATGTATCTTCAATTCAGCAGTTTGTGCAACAATAATTGAGAAGGCCCCAGTTTAAGTCCCTGGTATTTGGCACCAATACAGGTTGAGCAACAACTGGCATGAAAATATTTAACCTGTATCCCAGGACAAGCTGGGAAATTAACCTGTATTTCCTCCACTAATCACTTCCTTTAGAGAAAAGTGCACATGCGCAAATCCCCAGTAGGTAGAGTACACTCCAAGTTGGTACAAAGATCAGGCATGCACCATAAATATTGATGCTTGCTTGTTATTGGTATTGGTTTTTATTATCAAACACGTTGAGATAGAGTGAAATTTTTAATTTGCGTGCTCTTCAGATGCATCATGCCTATATGAATGGTGTCAAATTAGGAAAAGGGGACGTACAACGAGATCTTGGTGTCCTAGTGCAACAGTCACTGAAAGGAAGCATGCAGGTACAGCAGGCAGTGAAGAAAGCCAATGGAATGTTGGCCTTCATAACAAGAGGAGTTGAGTATAGGAGCAAAGAGGTCATTCTGCAGTTGTACAGGGCCCTAGTGAGACCGCACCTGGAGTACTGTGTGCAGTTTTGGTCTCCAAATTTGAGGAAGGATATTCTTGCTATTGAGGGGGTGCAGCGTAGGTTTACTTGGTTAATTCCCGGAATGGCGGGACTGTCATATGTTGAAAGACTGGAGCGGCTAGGCTTGTATACACTGGAATTTAGAAGAATGAGAGGGGATCTTATCGAAACGTATAAGATTATTAACAGGTTGGACACGTTAGAGGCAGGAAACATGTTCCCAATGTTGGGGGAGTCCAGAACCAGGGGCCACAATTTAAGAATAAGGGGTAGGCCATTTAGAACGGAGATGAGGAAAACCTTTTCAGTCAGAGAGTTGTAAATCTGTGGAATTCTCTGCCTCAGAAGGCAGTGGAGGCCAAGTCTCTGAATGCATTCAAGAGAGAGCTAGATAGAGCTCTTAAGGATAGTGGAGTCAGGGGGTATGGGGAGAAGGCAGGAACGGGGTACTGATTGAGAATGATCAGCCATGATCACATTGAATGGCTCGAAGGGCCGAATGGCCTACTCCTTCACCTATTGTCCATGTGTATCTGAGTGTAAATGATGCTAGCCCATCTGTCCTACTTGCCCACCTACCCTACTGTACTAACCCACCTACCCTACTGTACTAACCCACCTACCCTAAAGTACTAGCCCACCTACAGTACTAGCCCACCTACCCTACAGTACTAGCCCACCTACCCTACTGTACTAGCCCACCTACCATACAGTACTAGCCCACCTACCCTACTGTACTAGCCCACCTACCCTACAGTACTAGCCCACCTACAGTACTAGCCCACCTGCTACAGTACTAGCCCACCTACAGTACTAGCCCACCTACAGCACTAGCCCACCTACAGTACTAGCCCGCCTACAGTACTAGCCCACCTACAGTACTAGCCCACCTACCCTACAGTACTAGCCCACCTACAGTACTAGCCCACCTACAGCGCTACCCCACCTACAGTACTAGCCCACCTACCCTACAGTACTAGCCCACCTACAGTACTAGCCCACCTACCCTACAGTACTAGCCCACCTACAGTACTAGCCCACCTACAGCGCTACCCCACCTACAGTACTAGCCCACCTACCCTACAGTACTAGCCCACCTACAGTATTAGCCCACCTACAGTACTAGCCCACCTACCCTACAGTACTAGCCCACCTACCCTACTGTACTAGCCCACCTGCTACACTACTAGCCCACCTACCCTACAGTATTAGCCCACCTACAGTACTAGCCCACCTTCAGTACTAGCCCACCTACCCTACAGTGCTACCCCACCTACAGTACTAGCCCACCTACCCTACAGTACTAGCCCACCTACAGTACTAGCCCACCTTCAGTACTAGCCCACCTACCCTACAGTGCTACCCCACCTAGTACTAGCCCGCCTACAGTACTAGCCCACCTACCCTAAAGTACTAGCCCACCTACAGCACTAGCCCACCTTCAGTACTAGCCCACCTACCCTACAGTGCTACCCCACCTAGTACTAGCCCGCCTACAGTACTAGTCCACCTACCCTACAGTACTAGCCCACCTACAGTACTAACCCACCTACAGTACTAGCCCACCTACCCTACAGTGCTACCCCACCTAGTACTAGCCCGCCTACAGTACTAGCCCACCTACCCTACAGTACTAGCCCACCTACAGTACTAACCCACCTACAGTACTAGCCCACCTACCCTACAGTACTAGCCCACCTACAGTACTAACCCACCTACAGTACTAGCCCACCTACCCTACAGTACTAGCCCACCTACAGTACTAGCCCACCTACCCTACAGTACTAGCCCACCTACCCTACAGTACTAGCCCACCTACCCTACAGTACTAGCCCACCTACAGTACTAGCCCACCTACAGTACGGGCCCCCCTACAGTACTAGCCCACCTACATACAGCACTAGCCCACCTACATTAGGAGCCCACCTTCAGTACTAGCCCACCTACAGTACTAACCCACCTACAGTACTAGCCCACCTACAGTACTAGCCCACCTACCCTACAGTGCTACCCCACCTACAGTACTAACCCACCTACAGCACTAGCCCACCTACAGCACTAGCCCACCTACAGCACTAACCCGCCTACAGCACTAGCCCACCTACAGTATTAGCCCACCTACAGCACTAGCCCACCTACAGTACTAGCCCACCTACAGTACTAGCCCACCTTCAGTACTAGCCCACCTACAGTACTAGCCCACCTACAGTACTAGCCCACCTTCAGTACTAGCCCACCTACCCTACAGTACTAGCAAACCTACAGTATTCACCCACCTACAGCACTAACCCACCTACAGTACTAGCCCACCTACAGCTCTAGCCCACCTACAGTACTAGCCCACCTACCCTACAGTACTAGCCCACCTTCAGTACTAGCCCACCTACAGTACTAGCCCACCTACAGTACTGGCCCACCTTCAGTACTAGCCCACCTACCCTCCAGTGCTACCCCACCTACAGTACTAGCCCACCTACAGTACTAACCCACCTACAGTACTAGCCAACCTACAGTACTCACCCACCTACAGCACTAACCCACCTACAGTACTAGCCCACCTACAGTACTAGCCCACCTACAGCTCTAGCCCACCTACAGCACTAGCCCACCTACAGCACTAGCCCACCTACAGCACTAGCCCACCTTCAGTACTAGCCCACCTACAGCACTAGCCCACCTACAGTACTAGCCCACCTTCAGTACTAGCCCACCTACCCTACAGTGCTACCCCACCTACAGTACTAGCCCACCTACAGTACTAGCCCACCTTCAGTACTAGCCCACCTACCCTACAGTGCTACCCCACCTACAGTACTAGCCCACCTACAGTGCTACCCCACCTACAGCACTAGCCCACCTACAGCACTAGCCCACCTTCAGTACTAGCCCACCTACAGCACTAGCCCACCTACAGTACTAGCCCACCTTCAGTACTAGCCCACCTACCCTACAGTGCTACCCCACCTACAGTACTAGCCCACCTACAGTACTAGCCCACCTACATACAGTACTATCCCACCTACAGTACTATCCCACCTACAGTACTAGCCCACCTACATACAGTACTAGCCCACCTACAGTACTATCCCACCTACAGTACTATCCCACCTACAGTACTAGCCCACCTACCCTACAGCACTAGCCCACCTACATACAGTACTAGCCCACCTACATTCAGTACTATCCCACCTACAGTACTAGCCCACCTACCCTACAGCACTAGCCCACCTACATACAGTACTAGCCCACCTACCCCCTGCCCCAGTCCGTGTTTCTCCGTAGACCGGATCGCAAGCCGGGCCCAGCAACAGCGTCGCTGCGAGTGTGGGTCGGACCTGCAAGGGTTCGTCCTCCGCCCTCCGGCCCAACGGTCAACCGCCAACGGCCAACCGTCAACGAGCAACGGCCAACCGTCCGGGCAGCCGCGCACCGCCTGGCGTCTGACGTCAGCGCCACCCGCCGTCGCTTCCCAACCCCCCCCCCCCCCCCAAAAAAACCCGGCCCGTTGCCATGGTTTCCGGGCAGAAGGCTGAAGAAGGGTCTCGTCACCCATTTCCTTCTCTCCAGAGATGCTGCCTGCCTGTCCCGCTGAGTTACTCCAGCGTTTTGTGTCCACCAGAAGCAACCTGTAAGGAGGCATTGGTTTAAGAGACATACCATAGATGAACACAAAAATGCTGGAGTAACTCAGGGGGTCAGGCGGCATCTCTGTAGAGGAGGAATGGGTGACGAGACCCTTCTTCAGCCTTCTGCTTCTCCAGTTTGTTGCCTCTGGTTGGTGTTTTTTCTTTGCCCTAGGCCCGGAAACCATGGCAACGGGCCGGGTTTTTTTTGGGGGGGGGGGGGGGGGGGGGGTTGGGAAGCGACGGCGGGTGGCGCTGACGTCAGACGCCAGGCGGTGCGCGGCTGCCCGGACGGTTGGCCGTTGCTCGTTGACGGTTGGCCGTTGGCGGTTGACCGTTGGGCCGGAGGGCGGAGGACGAACCCTTGCAGGTCCGACCCACACTCGCAGCGACGCTTGGGGTCGAGACCCTTCTTCAGACTGAGAGTCAGGGCTGGGAGAGGGAGACACAGATATATGGAAGTGTATAAGGCGTGAAAACGACAGATCACAGCACTCAGTGATCAAGGAAAATGTAGAATGGTTCATTGTCATGGAGTCTGAAGAAGGGTCTCAACCCGAAACGTCACCCATTTCCTTCTCTCCAGAGATGCTGCCTGCCTGTCCCGCTGAGTTACTCCGGCATTTTTTGTGTCAACAATGGTTCCTTGTTGGCCAAAGGGAAGATGATAACGATGCATACAAACAGTAAAATTAATCAGGGCAGTGAAACTAGTCAGAGAACTAGGACTGGAGAGGGACGGGGACTAGAGGGAAAGCAAGGGGTCACTTGAAGTAGGAGAAATCAATATTCATACCGTAGACACATAATGCTGGAGTAACTCAGTGGGTCAGGCCGCATCTGTGGAGAGAAGGAAATTCAGGTCAAAGACCCTTTCTCCAGACTGAGAGTCGGGAGAGGGAGACTAGAGAAATGGAAGGGCAAGGTGTGAAAAGGACAGATCAAAGCAGACACTCAAGGAAATGTAGAATGGTTCATTGTTGACGGAGGGGAAGATGACGAGGCATGCAAACAGTAAAAATTAATCAGAACAGTGAAACGAGTTGGAGAAGGTGGGGGAGAGGGAAAGCAAAGGTTACTTGAAGTTAGAGAAATCAATATTCATACAACTGGGTTGTAAGCTGCCCAAGCACAGTACGGGGTGCTGTTCCTCCAATTTGCGTTGGGCCTCTCTGTGACAGTGGAGGAGGCCCAGAACAGAAAGGTCAGTATGGGAATAAGAAGCAGAGTTAAAGTGTTTGGGAGATCAGGCGGACTGAGTGGGGGTGTTCAGCGAAACGATGGATGGCGACACATTGGCTTGTCTCTGCCAGTGAAAACAGCCACTGGATTTCATTGAGTATTGCAGGAGTTTTGGTGATGTCTGGTAAATGCTTTAGCTTTCTGCCAAACCAGATCCTGTCTGCAGCTCATGAACATGTAGATGTTGAGAAATCCAACTGATCAATGTTGTATAAAAAATTCATCTTTCTGCAGAATCTCAGAGCAGTACGATGCAAGTAAATAAAGTGTGTCTAGGTAACAAATGCAGAGTGTGAGAGTGATTGCCTAATATAAATAAATCAAGCTGAAGGCAGAGCCGCCGGGAACTGAATCTGAAGAAGCGTCCCTATATGAAACATCGTCTGTCCATGGCCTCCAATGGTATAGCCTGACCTGCTGAATTACTCCAACGCTCTAGGTTTTCACTCAAATTGGTGAGCGAAGATCTTTTAGGTATAAAACGTTGGAAAAGGTCAGAGATAGAAATGAAATTGAATAATGAAAGGCCTGGATAGAGTGGATGTGGAGAGGATGTTTCCACTAGTGGGAGAGTCTAGGACCAGAGAGCATAGCCTCAGAATTAAACAATGAACATTTAAAAAGATGAGGAATTTCTTTAACTAGAGGGTGCTGAATCTGTGGAATTCATTACCACAGATGGTTGTGGAGGCCAACTCTTTGTTTTTTTTTTAAAGCAGAGTTTGATAGGTTCTTGATTAGTAAGGGTGTCAAAGGTTTTAAAGGAATGGAGTTGAGAGGGACAAATAGATCAGCCTTGATTGAATGGCATGGTAGACTCAATGGACCAAATGGCCTGATTCTGCTCTTATATGAATTTATAAGAAACTCTCAAAGTGGTGGGACAAACCTGAATACAAGGCTGAACATAGTTATGTTGTTATTTTGGAAGGTAAAGAAAGTGAGAGTAATGAAATAAGAGTAGAAGCTAAATAAATATTGTGCATGAAGGACTACAACTGGACATCCATTATTATATTAAAAGATATTGCATTATATTATATTAATTATATTGCATTATGTTATATTAAAAGAGTGGTTACGCTCGTACATTTGATTATTGCTTGTTTCCTGTTTGATTTTTGATTTTCTGCAAAAGTGAATTGGGGCACAATGATCTTTGGAAAATTCTGGCATGAATTTGGTTGAGAAATAATTTGAAAACTGTTTAAATTTCACCAAAGAGATCCCCCAATGATGCATCTATCACTTCTACCATTTTCAGTCAACACTAAGCTTTGGAGCCAAACTAATGCAAATAAGCAAACCTGCCAAACCTATAATGAATTAACTTCCTTGAAAATGATGCCCCTATTCTTGATTGTCTTTTCTTTAATAACGAAATTCATTGTTCCATTTCGGTACATTTGACAATTAAAAACTCCTGAAACAAGTCGCTCATCATCTCTCGATATTAAATTGTTGTGAGGCATGGCAGCTTAAGTATTTAAATATTGAGAAAGAGTTTTGAATATTATTAAACTGTAATGTCAAGGCAAATATTTTGAAAAAGTACTAACAATGCAAGCATTTGGTTTTTTTTTAAAAAAAGGACTTTAATAAAAGAAAGCTTCTTTGTATCATGATCTGATCAGGCAGGACTTTACAGACACTTAACACAGGACAGATACAAGCTGAGGTCTCAACACCTGTCACAATGACTCCACTCAATGAGGGTAACAAAACACCTAATTGCAAAAGACTTCAAGTAAATTTGAAATGGCATTTTTCCCAAAAGTAGAAAAAAATATTAGTGCACATTTAAATACAAACATTACAAAGCCCTGGAACCCATCACTACTCTAACATCTTGGTCAAGGCAGGCAAGAAAGGAGCTGAGATTGAACAATTCCTGGCCTTTGCATTTGGACATTTAAACAATTTTTATTACTTGAAATTAAAGACATCTTGAAAGTTTGTTCATATTCATCGTCCACTTGTAACTAATGTGAGAACAATGAACAGGCAGGCAATATCCTTTATATTACCCATTCCCAAATATTAAATTTAGACAGAGAATTAGGGCACAATGAATGATCCATGGAAAAATCTGGCCGATGTACTTTATGAATTTGGTAGAGAAAATGAATTTGAAAATTGCTTAAATTTAAGCATTTTATTCTAGTACTAATTTAAATGGCATCTTCCCTGTCAATGCAATTCACGTGCTCTACAAAGATAATCCAGAGTTCAATTTTTCACAATCGCATTAAATTTACCATTTCAGAGATAGTTATAAGTAATTAATGTTTTGCATATGTTGTGATTTCAATGTGATTTTTCTTCAGAATGGAAATAGCAAATAATCTGAGTTAATCTAAAATTACATAATTCCAGATAATTAACTAAATCACCGTGGAGTAAAAGACCCTTGGAGCCTGGATACAGGAAAAAAAGTTTGATTAGCATACTGTGCTGGTGTGTAAAGCAACCCCATTATCAGACTGACCAAGTGTCAAAATTTCAGACCAACATTCCTCATTGAAATTTACAGAATAATGAAAGGCATAGAGTGGAAATGGAAAGGATGTTTCCACTGGTGGGAGAGTCTAGGACCAGAGGTCATAGCCTCAGAAATAAAGGGTGCTCTTTTAGAAAGGAGGTGAGGAGGAACTTATTTAGTCAGAGGGTAGTTAATCTTTATATATTTATTTTGTCCAATTATATATTTTTAGAGTCCAAGCTGTGGAACTCATTGCCACAGAGGGCTGTGGAGGCCAAGTCAGTGGACATTTTTAAGGCAGAGATAGACAAATTCTTGATTAGAACTGGTGTCAAGGGTTATGGGGAGAAGACAGGAAAATGGGATTAGGAGGCAGAGATCAGCCATGATTGAATGGCGGAGTAGACTCGAGCCGAATAGCCTAATTCTATTCCTATAACTTGTGAACATTCCATTGCCAAACTAGGAAACCACCAGGAGCACGATCATTCAGGTACAGCATTAAATGAAAGCCTTGCACAATGTGTTTTGAGAAACAGATCCCGTAAAATTAAGAGGGTTGTCCAACGACAAATATATCCTCTTTAGAACAAAAGGTGATTTCATTGGTAAAGGGACTTGATGGGGTCAATTGCTGATCAAGCTGTTCATCCTTACAAAAGAGTTCAGAATAGGGAGTCTCGGTCACAGAATGAAGAGCTGGCCATTTAGCAGCGGTCAGCAGAGGTTTGGACACCAGGAAAAATATAGTAATAGTGTTGGAAGCTGAAGTTGATGTAAAGAATCAAACTTGGTTTTAAAGAACAATGGAGCAGAATTCATGACCTTTTTCTTCAGACAAATTCAATGAATATTAACATTCCATTCTATTAAATATTTTCGAGCTTTTTTTTGCCTTCATTTTGTGCTTGCTTTAACTCCTATTTTCATTTGATCCCAATGGACAGTGTGTGTGCCAAGATCATTGGGAATAAAGGATGCATGAAATAGGAATAGCCTGACGCTACATCCCAATGGATTGATACTCGCTCCTGAGGTTTACTTGCCTTTTCTCCATTCTTGA
Organism: Rhinoraja longicauda; assembly: GCF_053455715.1. Taxonomy (NCBI): domain Eukaryota; kingdom Metazoa; phylum Chordata; class Chondrichthyes; order Rajiformes; family Arhynchobatidae; genus Rhinoraja; species Rhinoraja longicauda. Next base: position 26,536,607 of record NC_135982.1, on the reverse strand, counting down.
ACAGGCCAATTTCTTCTTGCTGTGACAGATTTCCCATTTCTCTTTTGTACTACTCTGTGGTTACAAGTTATCCGTAGAAACCATCATTCGCAGTTATATGCCCCATATAACCCATTTTTCACCACTCTGGACTATTTGATTATTCCTACCATCCCCAAAGTAAACCCTTACAGGTTTTCACTGCTCCATCCAAGCTCTTGCTCTGTATCTGCTTAAAAACTAATCATCTCCAGCATCTCTCAGGTCATCTGAAAGCCTTGCTTTTCTCACCACACAAGCTGCTTAATCTGCCAAAACCTTTGAATCTCTACCTCAAGGTTTTACACCATCTGTAATATTATGCGGTAGTACCATTTAATGATGGAGGTATTATTCCGCACTTCACAGCAATTCTACGAATATTTGCACACATTTATCTTCTTTGTCCACTAATGTCCTCCAGAATCAGGGGCCACAGTTTAAGAATAAGGGGTAGGCCATTTAGAACGGAGATGAGGAAAAAACTTTTTCAGTCAGAGAGTTGTAAATCTGGAATTCTCTGCCTCAGAAGGCAGTGGAGGCCAAGTCTCTGAATGCATTCAAGAGAGCTAGATAGAGCTCTTAAGGATAGCGGAGTCAGGGGGTATGGGGAGAAGGCAGGAACGGGGTACTGATTGAGAATGATCAGCCATGATCACATTGAATGGTGGTGCTGGCTCGAAGGGCCGAATGGCCTACTCCTGCACCTATTGTCTATTGTGGGAATCTCACCTGGCATTAGATACCTCAATCTGCATACATATATTTGAGTTACCTCAGTCTTGCAAACAGACCCACTAATGTCCTTCAGCTGATTTATGATAAGTTTCATTCAGTATGATCGGGAGGCAAGGACTTTTTCCGGTTGTGACAGAGATTTCTTGGGACGGATAGTCAATTTCAGAAAAATTAATCATAATATTAAATTCCAAAATCCTTTGAGACTCATTAGTAAAGGCACATTGGATGTAGTTATCTTGCAGGAAGAAACTGTCCTGATCAGTCTATTAATGTCCATAGAATATCCCCGCTCAGCAACAAATTTCCATTGTAGTTTTCTGCCGGACCAACTCAGTCTATTTCTCTCCTTGTTTGATTTCCACACCTCTATATTCTTTTGAACAACTATAATTCCCATTTATACACATTTATGGATCCACTCAGACAATTTCTTTCCAGAGAATTCCAGATTCTTTAATTGTAACATTTTTTAATCGAAACCCCATCTCTGATCACTCTGTGAATAAATTGTGCCTCAGGTTAGTCTCGTGAACCAGCAAAAACTGGTAAACCATTTTATCCCATCACCTATTCTGATTTCCAACCTTTTTTCAGACAGCATTTGTCCTGTGCTAACTTGCCCCACACATCCATAAGCCCTAATTAAGTGTTAACATGTTGTTTAGGCTGTGAGAAACAAAACTGAGCTCCATATATATATATTTTCTGTACATATTGTGATAACAGTCCTGTTAAGCACCTTTGGGCTTTTTACTTTGTTAATGGAGGTATATAAAATGTAACTTGTTGTAGAAGGCACTGGAATACTTTGGCTGCAGACCATTACCCCCACCTTACACCAAGAACAGTATCAATTTTTTAATAGGTAGTGACTTTGACCAGCAGCCCATCCTTAATATTTCCTTTTAAGAGTCATGTACTGAGTGCTTCAAGAAATAATCAACTACATTGGTCAAACTATTCAGAGTTAAACACTATTATCTTGCTTTTAGCAAATACTGGTAAATGTTGCAAACAGCAGGTCTAATTATTTCAGATTTCCAACTTTTCTGTTGAATTATAATCTTTCCTATGCATCCTTAAGTCAATGAGGCAAATTTCTCAAACAACTATGTAATTAAATACTAGATAGATTTTATACATAGCAGCAGTTAGCTCTATTCATAGCTTTTAAATAAGAAACTATACTATAGTCTCCTAGTGAGTCTCCAAACAAGGCAGCTAAATATATATCCTATATTAACAAACAAATGAGGCTGCTTTAATTCCAACAGCAAAACATAAATTTAAGTTTTCTGAAGCTGAAGAAATTGTGTCCATTTTGAGGTAAAAGTTCTGCTGCTGCTTTAACATGTACTATGTGGCTACATGTTCATTGTATTTAGTAATCCTACACTATGGAAGAAATTGATTGTGTGCTGGCTATTAGTGTTATGTAGGTGGAAGCACACAAACAAGCCCAGCCCAAATTCAACTGCCCAGTAAACATTCAACCTTAGTTAGAGGTATGTCAATTCCCACCTGCACGGCATTAGATATGACACGAAACGTAACATGAGGTACCATGATTTTGTACTAACTGTTGCAGTCTTTGTCATTTCTTAGAATACATGGGTGCCTTGCTGAAAAACAATTGAGCATTAGATAAAGCAGATTTAAGCTTGTTTCAAAGTCTTAAAGCTGTGGATGCCAGGCACTTAAAGTGGAAACTTCTCCAAAAAAAAAAAAGACCTTGCATTCTTAGCTTCTGATGTACGTAGAACTGTAGTTACTTGCCGTGGCTTCCCTTTATTGCATTCTCGATGAGTATGACTTCCAGCCAATCTACCAGGCTCACTGCATGTATATGCTGCAATTGTTTAGGTCAGTCTGTAACTTCCAACATAGTAGTACTAAGTCTGTTTTACAGCCTGAGAAAAATATATATATTAATGTTATAAAATATCAAATCACTCAGGACATGAACCAATCTTAAGCGGTTTTTGGGCATCACCTGAAAAACAATCCTTCTGTATATTGTCTTTGACAAGGGCATCAAATGTGCTGCACTCTGTCAGTTGCAGTACATATTCTTAGAAAAATATCATTCCCAACCAGAAGGGATTACCCATATTTTGTTTTAATAAAATCTATACATTTAAAGGGTGACAAGATGATTCAATGAAGATAATGCAAGCGACTTGAGAAAACTAAACTGTCTCTAGAGTCTGCAACTGACAACTTCTCTTACCTCCAAATCCATTTCAATGATTTTTCATTAATTCTCAAACAAATCTCACTTTAGACAGGGCTTTGATAAAGGAAGGAGACTCAATGAACCACTCTCATCGATGAAATGTCAAATGACCATCAATTATACTCAAGAAATCAGATGAGAATGGACAAAATCGCTTGCTTGTATAAAGCAATGACAGGAAATGGACTACTAGGAAATATCTGTTACTCTAAGCATCAGTTTAAGAAAAGTAAAAACCGACTCGGGCTTTGACAGTTTCAGACTTCGATTCTGCACCCTGTATTTTGTACTCATTGCCGAGATAGCTCCTCAACCCTCCCACAACTTTATAGGGCATCAAAACCATCATGTGCAAGTTTGACTAAAAACATAGAAATAGAGTAACTTGTCACTAATATAATCAATGTGGGGAATGAGTGATCCCATCTATATTTAATTATCAATAAGTCAATACCATTATCTACAGTGGTACCTGCGGCAGAGAATCAGAGGACAGTTAATTATTTTTTTCCGTCCATTGTACAGCTCCTATCCCCACACCCCACCTCTTTTTCTCAATAATTACCATCACTGGAGTACAGGCTCTAGTAGAGCCACGTATCCTTCCTTCAGCAAGTTACCCAAATAACCATTCATCCTTCCATTCAAGCTTCCTTGAGATGTGTCTGAAGGCTATTTTATCATGAAGAACATCCACACTCCCACATACATGCATAAGACCCCTGGTTGATCTTCCTCACTGGGGTCAGTACCACTCATTCCTGTTGCTCGTCTGGCAGAGATCAGATAAAGCAAAAATAGATCAGCAATTGAACCCTTGCCTTGGCAATTTAACTCAAATGCATGGAGTATTACAACTGCCCAATTAGGTCAGTAGTCTGTTCAGCAGCAATAATAATTCCAATCTTTCTTTAAACAATGTCTTTTTAATTAAAAGTTGGTTCATTTTTACAAAACTTCCATTACACTCTAAATCATGGACTCAGGAACATGCCTGATCAGCTCATAATGCAAACCACTGTTGCATTTGTGTGGAAATACTGCGCAGATTTCACACAAGACCACTGTATTAGAAAAAAAGTTTCTGACACCAATAGAAATTTTGACAGGAAGAATCCCAATTTAGCACAGCTTACCATAGCTGGTTTAATTACATGCATTCAACATCACAGTAATTTGAGATCAAAAGGAAGTTTTACCAAATCCTACTGGTTCTCACATTAAACTTACTATTGTTGAAATTTCTCAAAATCACTATTAAACTTTCTCCTTCCACTGAAAAAGCTTGATTTCAAAATTTGAAGCCGATTGTGCTGTGGAACAACACATTTTTTTTTTGTAAAAATAAAGATGTGTTGGGCGGGAGATGATCAGGGAGAGGGAGAGAAAATGTTTGTGTGTCTATGATGGGGTTGTCAGGTGGGAAGAGGGGGTGACAGCAGATTATGTTATTACTTTCCAAGAGGACTGACGTGAACAGAGCAGTCGATGTTGTCCACATGGATTTAGCAAGGCTTTTGACAAGGTTCAGCATGGTAGGCTGGTCCAGAAGATTGATACACATGGGATCCAGGTTTATTTTGGATACAAAATTGGCTTGGTAGTAAGAGGGTGGTTGTGGAGGATTGTTTTTCAGATTTGAGGCCTGAGATCAGCGGTATGCTGGGTCCTCTTGTTTGTTTTATATATATATATATATATATATTAATGATATATGATGAAAATGTAGTTGGCATAAGTAGTAACTGGTGGTATAATGAACAGTTAAAGCAGTTCTCTATAGCGGTTATAACGAGAAATAGATCAACTGGGAAAATGAGTAAGGGAATGGCAAAAGGAATTTAACTCGGACCAGTTTGAAGTGATGCATTTTTGGAAGATAAACCAGACCAGGACATATACAGTAAATGGCAGAGTCCTAGGAGTGTTGTGGAACAGACACCTTGGGACACAAGTACATATTTCCCTGAAAGTAGCAACGCTGGTAGATGGGTGTTAAAGAAGGCATATGACTTGCTTGCATTCATCGGCTGAGGCAGCAAGGAGTTGGGACGTCATGTTAGTTGTACAAAATTGGTCAGGCTGAACTTGCTGTATTGTGTACAGTCTGGTCACCATAGTACAGGAAATATGTGATGAAGCCAGAAGGGCTACAGAAAATATTCACAAGGATGTCGTCTGGATTGAAGGGCTTGAGTTATAAGGAGATTTGATACACTGGGACTGGTTGCAATGGAGGGAAGGAGGCTGAGAGGTGACATGATGGAAAGAGAGGCATAGATAGGGTAGATAAAGACTGTTTCACATCTTAGAGGTGTCTACAACTAGCGAGCATGGGTTCAATTTGAGTAGGAGGTGCTTTAGAGGGGACCTATGGGGTGTATTTTTCGCACAGAGTAGTTGCTATCTTGTGTTTGCTGCCAGGGGAAGTGGTGGAGTTAGGAACAGTCATGTTTAAGATGCATCTGGATGGGTACTAGAATGAGTAAGTCATCGAGGGTTATGGAATTGATGCAGGTAAGTCGGGTTAGTATAGATAAGCATAATGGTCAGCGTAGACTCACTGGCTGCTGTGACTCTTTAACAAATCATTTGGAAAGGAAGGATGACACATCAACTCAATGCTTTGGAGACTGAAGGACAAAGTGAGTCATAAAGATGTAGAAATATTTGTTGCAACTTTGCAATTAAAGATCAGTGAGTATCTTCACTGCTGCGCAAATGTTCGTGTTCTGTGTTGTATGCCAAATTATCTCATAATTGGTGAAAGGCTATATTTCAATTTGTTGAGTTGTAAAATGTATATTGAGTTTCAATGAAATTTTATTTGCACCGTTAAACAGTATGAAGAAATCTTACGCCAATTAATCACAAGGAAAGAAAACACCGTTCTATCCAGCTGCTCCCCTGAAATCTCATCAGATTATGCCTTTTCATCATTTTTCATTTCACATGTACTCAAATATACTGCATGGAAACAAGAGAGATTTGTGCACTGCTAGTCAAAAAATCCTGCTCGATTCAAACTAGCAGTGGCATTTCAGAAAGGTAATTGGGAAAGAAAACTAAATATCATAAAGACAGACGGTGATAATTTTCAGGGCATAGACCTCAGAACCTATGCAACTAACTGAGACTAAATGTAAATCGATCCAGCTCACAGGAGTTAAAATGTCACGTTGTGTTATTACAGACCACCGTGCTGTTTCATAAGGACAAAGGCCAATTAAATTCCCAGTAACTTTTTCTGAACGTTATCACCTCCAGTACTCCATAAACTCACCTGAAACATACACGTGGCAGCATATCCTATAAAGAAAATCCCATTTATATTTTGGTCTTATTTCTTGAGATTGAGCATTCTGAATTTATTCATAAAAGTTAATCAGATTTTAAATGCACCAGATTCTTGATTAATCCTTCAATGGAGTACCGAGAAAGAACAAAGTATGTTTCATTTACAAAACTATAGAGATTTGTGGGAAAAAAACCCCATTTATGTATTAAATGACAGAATTTGAAGAATTTTTCTTTGAATACAATGTCTTTTGGGAAATTCAGAGAATATTACAATGTGTATTTAAATATCTATCATTCCTTTAGTTAGGTTTCTTTCCCCAAATTTATTAAGATCATAAATGTTAAAATGTTTATTTATCCTCAGGGATTAACAGAATGATCTTCCAATATCTGCTTGCTCTTAAGATCCCATGTGAAATATTGAGCCATTCCAGGGGGCATTTCTCCAATGGAAAATACTTTCATTTGAAAAGGCAGTATGATTCTGACTTGGGTAGTGAAGACTTATTAAATTAGTGTAAGAAAATAACTGCAGATGCTGGTACAAATCGAAGGTATTTATTTCACAAAATGCTGGAGTAACTCAGCAGGTCAGGCATCATCTCAGGAGAGAAGGAATGGGTGACGTTTTGGGTCGAGACCTTCTTCAGACTGAAGAAGGGTCTCGACCCGAAACGTCACCCATTCCTTCTCTCCTGAGATGCTGCCTGACCTGCAGAGTTACTCCAGCATTTTGTGAAATAAAGACTTATTATATGGAGTACAAGAATCGTTCTTCTGAAGGGAGGGCAATTTAAATGGTACTAACCTGTGTTTGAAGTCCAATATGGAATTTGACCACTATTTGATCATTAAACAAAAAATGTAATGAGTATGAAATTGAGGGAAAATTTATAACAGTAGTATTAACAAAACTCAAAAATTAAATGTGCCACTCAAAGTTAAATTTAAATCGTTAAACAAGTACAATAATGAAAATATATATATTGATGGAAACGGGCCCTGAACTACTCTGCTTAATACAACAATGGGCATGATCTTCTGGAGGCAATAAGTAATCACAATTCAGGCTTTGAGTGTAGCACTTTTTGGGTTCGGGATTTAAGGTGCAAATTTGTATTGATATTGAGTTTCACAAGAGCTGAATTTGTGAAATCATCCGATACACAGCTAGCAGCCGAAGGCAAAGGGAAGCGAGAATCAAAATGTGGGTGTTCTCCAAGTACAGTTGGTGAATGACCAAGTGCCTATCATACGGAAATCAGGCCTGAAAGGCAAGCATGTGCAAAAGAGGAAAGTACTGATAACCAAAATACAGACAACTACCACACAGCTAGCCATCTGACAAAGGACATTACACGTGTCTTTGAATCAGACTACACACCATTCACCTGTAGAGTGAATGGATCCATAATGGCATGGACCTCCTTTTCTCATAGGCACAAATTGGCAGAGCATAACATTAAACAGACAGGGATACATGTTGATTCATATCTGGCTAGAACCATAAGACATACTACCAGTACTCTTCACTGTTTGTGTTCGACAACAATGCCTGTTACCCTTTTTTGGCCAAAGTGAGAAAATTCCCAAATCCTAACAAAGATCTGCCCCATCAAGTCCAATGTGTGAAATCAGATGATCAACCATTAACAAGGCCATAGTGCATTGTGGACCTGTCCACTAGATATCATTATACCACATTTGCAACAAATCGTTAACTGGCTCAAAACATCTATTAGCAGGCTTCAACTGTATAGAAGCAGTAGATACACAACCGACTCAGTGGCTGCATAAAAAGGGATGGATTCTCAAACTTTTAAGTATCAGTGGAAGGATAAGTAAGGAGATAGGAATAGCTATGTTTTAGGGGTAAAAAATATTGCATAGAGTTTGCTATGGACACAATTTTCGCAGTTAATCTCATGAGGAAAGAGGCCAACATAAATAGCACCAAAGCTGTGGTTATATCTGTGGAAAAATACAAATACATCTCACCACAGACCTCATCAAAGCAGAGCATAAATCCAATGAATTGAAGGATGTAACGTATTTACCAGATATATACCCATACCGCCAATAGTCTTGCCATAAACCAGGAACACATCAAAAGGTTAAAGTTTACACACCAGCTATAGTTACTTGATTCGGATTTGAGCAGCATTTTAGTTCATCCCTATATTTCCCTAAAATCTGTAGAAAATAAATCAAAGCAGCAGGTCTGGCAAAGGGATTATATCTGTGCAATGTAAAGCCCCATTATTGCAACACATTTGTCAACTTGGGCAGCAGTGCATCACTGCATGCACAAGTTTCCAGCAAATTGCAGCGTTTTTCTCAGAGCCGTGACAAGCTCCATTTCTCCAGAGGGATTCTCCCGGGTCCTCAAGGACTGTACAAGATTCTTCCGGATGTTTGGGGGAAAACTCAACACTTTAAAATTGCTACGCTGCATTTTGTAAGGATCTGTAGATCTGTAGAGAAACCAAAACAGCATAAAAATTATTTGGCTCCCTCTACTAATGTCACGTTATATCAAATGTTGTGCATTTTAAAGACGCGTCGGGTTCCAGCAAATTGCAAACCATCACACACACACACACACGCAAACCATCGCACGCACGCACATACGCACGCAACACACAAAGGCAGCTGAAGGAGAGCGTGAACCTCTGAATCTATTAGTTGGCTTGGATAGCTTTCTCTACAGTGAAGTTCACAGGTCTGAACAATTTTCTTCTAGATTGCTGGACAATATGTAAATGATTACACAAATACATGCTAGTAATCAAAACCTCACTTGCTCATCAAAATTTCTCGAGTTCTAATTTGAATCTTGGGTCACTAGCTCTCCATAAACTGGAGCAATTTCTTTGTCTGATGGCCTGCATTTACTGCCATCCATTCACAAGAGGTACAATTCCACATTCTTTACTGCCCTTGACTACATCTCACACAAGCTCCTCCATCCTTTTTAATTAGCAGTTTCTTACATATGAACAAGTCATAAAGTGAATGAAACAAGAACACCACGTTTGCCCACAAAGACAAAACGTTACGAGGGGATTGTGCACACACGCCTCAGTGTCATCTATGGCCCTAAATAAAGCCACTCTCTCTTACACTCATGAGGTTTTTACCCACAGCAGATCTCCTGTGGAATGTTGCAAAAGCTGGGATTCAATGTTGCGATCTCTCTTCTCACTGAAACTTGAGAAAGAAGACAGATCAGTGAAGTAAAATTAGGAGGTTATCTTAGCACTCAAAGTAACTTCAAGGGCACTGTGAAATCTATAGGAGAGGTAGGTTAATTCTGTCTTAGATTTCCCTTATGCAGTCTCACCATGGCTGCCACCAGAGATACTGCATATGAAACTGGGATTTCTGTGCGGGGAATTACATGTACAACACACCACAGCAAAGCAATCCTAAATGCAACACCACAAGAACTGTGCCTTGCAATAAAATGCCAGTAAATTATACTATCATCGTGTCTGGGCAAGACTGAAAATTCTGCACAAAAGTAACAAGAAAAACCATTCGGGAAATGTCGCCTGTGTAAATTTGCAGCTTAATACGCACTTCGTCATGGCAACTTAATTCCAAATTTAGTCTCTGTGGCAACTCCTGGAGATAATTATAAAGCAGATGATGGAAAAGGTGATGAAAAAGACAAATTCCAAAGTGATTTCAATAACACATTATGGTGCAAACACCCTTATTGTAGAACTGGTTGACAAAGGCCATCACATGTTGCCAACAGCCAGAACCAAAAGCTAAACTGAAGTGGAAAGATAAAACATTGGTTTTTTTAAACGAAAGAAACCTGCAACCATCTCCTAGGAGTTCATTATGATATTGAAAAGGAAATGCTCCCAGACAGCCAAACCAATTAGCTCCAATGTTTAAATATACAGAAACACCGTTTTCTACCTCGACTGAAATAAAGCAGTTTACCATATCAGACAACAGGCAGACTTTAATATACATAAGGGTTTCTGCACAATCTAACTGATTACCACCACCATTGCACTGTCAGTAAATCAGGCCTCCTTTCATTGAGATTGAATTTATTCCAAACAGTGGCAACAGGACTCAGTTGTGGGGCTTACAATCTCCCAAGTATTTCCACATCTTCATCAGGACAAGTCCAGAAACACCAATGTTGTGAGGTTTTCTGTCTCCTACCAATAATGGGACAGTTGGGTCGACCACCAGTGAGGCTTAGTGCTTTCTCCCCAGTATGTAAAGGTTACAACGAGGAATGGGCATCTCGGCATTCAATTGGACAAGTGTACCGCAGGCTTCATGCTGCCATCTGCAGTGAACCGCGCACATTAATTGTGTCCTTACTTTAACCTTCTCTCTTGATAATTACCTACACTGTTTCTCCTTAACAAATAAATTAAGTGATAGAATGCAGTCAGAGAAAATGTAAATGCTTGACAGCACCTTTCATTGGCATGTACGTATGTGTTAATTCACTGGCTTTGGGGTCAACATGGGAAATTCTTGGAGTGATTGGTTTATGTCAATTAGTTGGTATGATAAAGAAATGTCACAGAGCAGACTGAAGATGACAACCGAATTACTGAATCGCAAATTGACCCACCTGAATGAACAGGGCATTTCCTCCTGTAGATAAGCTGCAATTTCAAACTAGGCACTGCAGACTCCTGCAGGCTCACTGTGCCCTGCCAACTCAACTGCATTTGCTTCTAAAGTAAGATCTCACCTAGCTAAAGCGAGCTTGCTAACTTGTACCCCAACCCCACGTGTTTGCGGCAATGGGCGGAAGTATTCACGCGTCACTCCTTTATCCAATTATTGAAAGCAGCAGCAGCTTTCGAGAACACAGCGAGAATCAAATTAAGATAGATAAGTCTGGATATAACAAACTCACTGGAAAGGAGCAAAAAATTTGTGTTTTAACACAAACTTTAAACCACTTGCAGCGCAGTTTTACAGATAATGTTGTTGTTGAATTCACAGCTTCTGGGTGTGCATCAGGTAATGTGAAATACCTGCTGGCGGTGCATTATCTCTTAGCTCGCACAAAGTACAACGCATTGGTTTTTGGATAGTACTTCACATTCTGTTTCTTGTCCATCAGTCCTCCAAAAATGATCAATTCTCCCCTGCCTTGCACCACCGTGTGGAGGCTGGTTTCCGGTGGGCCTACAACCGAACCACTGTTGAAAATTTTCCAACTAACTTTTCCCATCTCTTTTGCATCCTTTATATCCAACACATACATTTGCATTGGCTTGCAGTTCATACTCTGGTACAAGGGCTTTCCTACATTTAGCGACTGAGGTGGGTGGTGGCCTAATCGGCGTGCAATAGGTGGCAGTGCATGTCCATCTGCCTGGGCGGGAGCTGGAGCAGGAGCAGGAGCAGGGCGCTGCGTTGTGTCAGTACTATTTGAGCTTTGACCAGGGTTTCCTGGTGAAACGGGTGAAGAAGCAGAACTCGAGCTGGCCGGCATGGCCGACGTTGAACTCTGTGGCAAGAAATCCTTCACTGCCTCCAGTCCTCTTCGAAGAGCTCCAGGTGAAACTGGACCCGAAGAAGCACTAGCGACGCGAGGTGGTGTGTGAATTCCATTGGTTTGCTCGGCGACATTCCCAAGGTTAATCTCAGTTCCTGGGCTTGTCACGTTTCCCTCCACTCCGTGACTGGACGAGGGTTTCGAATCCCAATTTACCAAGTCCTGGGACCTGTACGAATCTAATCCTGACTCGGCCTTCTGTTCCACTGGTGTGCTTTGCCTCGTGACTTGCGGAAGTCCTCCAATGCAACCTCGAAGATCATATCCTTCCACCACAGCTGATGTGATGGGGGATCCTGGTTGCACTGGGCTATCCAAAGAACCAGATAAGGAAACCGGGGATAATGTTCCACCATTTAAAACTGGTGACCTTTCTCCTTTCGCTGGAGATAGGCTGCCTTCCCGAGAACTGGATGTAGTCGGCCTGTGTGTCCTTGGCCTCAACGTGCCCCAGCGCCCGTTCACACACGGAACTTCGTCGGTACTCCGAACGGGGGACTGGGAGCGATGTTCCCTCATTTCTGCACCAAGGGCTGGTGGTGTGGCACTGATGGGAGATGGGCGAGAATGTAAGCTGGGGCTCAAAGGGGCTCTGCCGCTGGGTGCTTGGCTGAAGACCACCACACACTGTCCAACCTAGAAAGTAAATGAGAGAGATTAGCTCATCCTGTTCATATATAGCATGCATAATTTCCCAAAGGAATAAACAAAACATGAATCAAAACACGAACATAAAAAAGGAAGATAGTAGGATGTGTTGTGTGACTGGCTGTGGAGAGCCATGTCCATTAGAGTGACATTTAACAGGCATTTAGATAGGCATATGGATATGCAGGGAATGGAGGGATATGGATCACGTGGCAGCCTGTTCAGCATAGACATTGTGGGTTGAAAGGCCTTTTCATGAGCTGTGTTGTTCTATGTTCTGTAATAAAATTGCAACAAACTGGGATTGTTTGAGGAAACCTATGGTTAGTACTGAGATCTTAGTCCTCAGTGGTGATACATGGGCTTCTAGTGAGTGGCCCATACATGGGCCTCTAGTGAGTGGCCCATACATAGGCCTCTAGTGAGTGGCACAAGGATTCTGTGATAATATAGCAGCCTGTAAAGAGAAGGATCCTACATTCAAACCAGTGACCTGATGTGACGTTAACCAAAAGGTGGAGGACCACAAACAACTAGTGGTTGGAAAAATGGAATTCATACGATCTACAGGACTTATGGGAGCCACAATCAATTCGGGATTCAAGGGGGAAAGGATGGCGTACCAGAGAGGGGATGGGGAAGGAGAGGTGAGTCAGAGAGGGGAAGGAAATGAGTGGCAGAAAGAGGGAACAAGCAAGAGGGAGATGGGGATGGAGAGCAAGTGCTAGTTTGGGGTAAGATATATAGTCTCTTCTGTGGCAGGGGAAAATTAGATCAGGAGCAAGGGCAAGACAGGCCAGGCACAGAGAGAGGGAAAGAGGAGTTGTGTGAAGGGAAGAATTTCAGCTATTCAACTACAACTATCATTGCTGAAGTATTTTCTTGCATGGATTACTGCATACGAGCCAAATATTCTAGGTAATCTGATCTTTACTCCATAAGAACATTCTACTTTATGAATCTACCAATTCCAGGTAAAATTGGTCAATACAGAATGGGTCCTAACCAGGATATCTTTTTTTTTTTTTTATCACTTATAGCATCAGCCTTCAAACCATCTGATATCTGTTTAGTTTAGTTCACTGTGTTTATTAGTTTACTAATATCTGTTTGGTTTAAATACTGTGCGGAAATAGGCCCTTTGGCCCACCAAATCCGCGCCGACCAGCGATCGGCCCATTCATACTAGCAATATCCTACATACTTGGGACAATTTCACAAAAGGCAATTAATTACCGTCCAAACGTGCACGTCTTTGGAATGCGGGTGGAAACCGGAGGGAAACGCTACAAGGAGAAGGTACAAACTCCATACAGAGAGCATTGGTGGTGAGGATCGAAGCCGGGTCTCTGGCGCCGTAAGGCAGCAACTCTACCACTGCGCCGCCCTGCGTTTAACAAAACAACACATGGTTCAGGCTTACCCGACATGCCGGATGACACCACAACTCTGGTGCTCCATGCTCCTCATTCTCCACTTTCAGCTGTTGCCATGTCCAAGGGGCCACGCTCATATGTAGTAGCCATGCATCCTTAAACAACTATTTTGGAACAGTGACCAGAGAAAGATGTTAAGTCATTTTTAAGACAGCCATATTCAGACAGATTAACAATTCCAACATAACACCTTTAAGACCAATTTATTCACAAAATGCTGGAGTAACTCAGCAGGTCGGGCAGCATCTCGGGAGAGAAGAAATGGGTGAAGTTTCGGGTCGAGACCCTTCTTCAGACTGATGTCAGGGGGGCGGGACAAAAGGGGTAGAGTTCGGGGAAGGGGCCAGTGTACGTCTGGAACAGGGATTGTTCGACGTACCCGACAAAGAGGCAGGCGTAGCTAGGGCCCATGCGAGTGCCCATAGCTACGCCTCTGGTTTGGAGGAAGTGGGAGGAGTCAAAGGAGAAGTTGTTGAGGGTAAGAACCAGCTCTGCTAGGCGGAGGAGAGTGTTGGTCGATGGGGATTGGCTGGTTCTACGGTCGAGGAAGAAACGGAGGGCTTCGAGACCATCCTTGTGGGGGATGGAAGTGTAGAGTGACTGGACGAGGTAGAGTTCGGGGATGGGGCCAGTGTACGTTTGGAACAGGGATTGTTCGACGTACCCGACAAAGAGGCAGGCGTAGCTTGTACCAGCATCTGCAGTTATTTTCTTATACTACCTTTAAGACCAAACCTTGTAAACAAGGATAGACAACCAAATTCAACACCAAGCAGGGGATTATACTGAAGTACTTAGAAGTAGCTAAATTACTATTAAAATACAAAGTATTTTATTAAATTACTATTAAAATACAAAATATGAACATTGATTTCTCCAACTTTAGATAGTTCCTCTGTCCCTCTCTTCCCCTCCCCCTTCCCAGTTCTCCCTCTATCTCCCTGTCTCCACCTATATCCTTCCTTTGTCCCGCCCCCCTGACATCAGTCTGAAGAAGGGTCTCGACCCGAAACGTCACCCATTCCTTCTCTCCTGAGATGCTGCCTGACCTGCTGAGTTACTCCAGCATTTTGTGAATAAATACATTCGATTTGTACCAGCATCTGCAGTTATTTTCTTACATTAAAATACAAAGTACGTGCTAGAATAGGATAAGTGGTCAACCAAGAAAACCAAGCCCAATGCCAAAGTAGTCTCTGAACTGCCTATACTCACTTACGCTATAAAATAAGGCGCAGTTCTACCAATTTTACGGAAATATGTTATGAATTCTACTTGTATAAAAACACCATGAGAAAAGTGTATTTAAAATCTACAGAATCTCAAGATTCCAGCATTCAACTCCAATGCAGTCATGCTTTAAAAGCCTATAAAGGGGAGCTGTGCCTTTAAGTTTTCAAGAGAGAGTTAAATTTAGCTCTTAGGGCCAAAGGAATCAAGGGATATGGGGGAAAAAACAGGAATGGGGAACTGATTTTAGATGATCAGCCATGATCATATTGAATGGCAGTGCTGACTCGAAGGGCCGAATGGCCTACTCCTGCACCTATTTTTCTGTTGCTATTTTTTTCTAAATGTAGTGTTAATATATTACACAGCTGAAGCACTACCTCAATAGACATCCACTCAATTTAATTTCAGTTTTGATGTTTTTAAAATACATTTGATACATTTTAAAATACCATTTCTCTTAAAACAATAGGAAAGACGGAATTTATAACATGATGATTTATGACATTCAGTATTGTACGGTTAGATTATTAGCAAAAAGGCAAGCTTTTCAATCTTTGCTCCAGCTTTGAGTTAGATGTAGTAAAACAATTCCCTTTTTGCCTTTTTCACTGTACTTTATCCTGTGGACCTTAACATCGTGAAGCCCGCGGTCTCTGGTAAGAAGAGGCCGACTCGGGAGCTCCATGCCGCGGAGAGTGTCAACCGTCCCGACGCGGGGAGTTTTGATCATCCCGATGCGAGGGCCTCGGACAGTCGGCAGCGGCGATTGCGGACAGCCCCGACCGCGGGTGAACACAACGAGGAAGATGGTTGAACTTTATTACCTTCCATCACAGTGAGGAATGTGGAATCCGCTGTGGTGGATGTTTATGTTAAATTTTATTTTATGTGGCTGTGTGTCTTGTTGCTTTTTACTTAGTATGGCTGTATGGTAACTCAAATTCCACTGTACCTTAATTGGTACACGTGACAATAAATTGATCTTGAAATCTTGAATCTAAATGAGATTCTTTTCTGACAACCACATGATCTGTACATTATCGGCCCATTCAGAATGTGCTTGTTTCTTTCACTAATTCACAGAATACCTAAATGTATGCAAAGCTTTAAACTATTGAAAGGATTAAGTAACTGTACTCAAAAACACTTTTTTTTTTCTACTTGCATATGGCAAACTTTGTATTTCACCATTTGCAACTAAGACTCCAAGAGCATTAGGTTTGGTGAAAATATTCCAGTTTAAGATGGCAATACTAATATGCACTGCAAAAAACAAACTGCTGGTGTAACTCAGCGGGTCAGGCAGCATCTGTGGAGGGAATGGACAGATGTTTTGGGTCAGGACTGAAGAATGGTTCCCACACGAAACGTCATTTGAGGATTCTCTCCACAGAGTTGCCTGACCCACTGAGTTCCTCCAGCACTTTGTTTTTTACTCCAGATTCCAGTATCCAGTTTCGTGTGTCTCCACCGGTACTCACTGCATTAGGTCCTCCACAACCTCCCAGGATCAGGATAGTTTCATGGTCAATAATAATCTAGAGTAAAAAGTAAATATGTTTTGGTTAATGCCGCACAGATATAACTTTACTTATGCTACTCTGCCAGCTACTTCAAAAAGCTTCTTTTAAAATATAGTTCACACGCCTGGTGTCAACCAGATGACCTAGTTAAATCCAAGAGTGAACATGTCCAATAACTCTGCAAATCAAGGACTTGTAAATAGTTCTCCAAGTTTTTAAATTCTCTAACTTTAAGGAACAAAACCACCGAAGCAATATACAGGTTGAAACTCTCTAAACCGGCAACCTCGCTGATCCGGCAAGTTTTGAATCTGTGGTACAGAACTACACTAATTAATTAATTCTAACTAAGATCTAAAATTAACTGAGATCTGTACTCATTTACAGATAATTAACTTGGAAGTGCAGCTTCTGCGATTTCAGCTGACAGCATTTCCAACTTACGGAAACTTCAGATAACAAACAGTTCTCGGAACCCTTACGTGACCCATGGAGTGTCCACAATTAAACAGTGCAGTTGTCTTGCTTAGAGGAAGATGGCAGGGGCAACTGCTGTGGTCAGCATTTTCTATGATCCAGCACCAGACAGGTCCTACGGGTACCGGATTAGTTTCAAACCGTCCATAATAATAAAACTAGTAAAACTTACAAATATGTTTCTGAAGCTGAGGATGGCTGAACCATCCATCAGCCAATTCATATTTTTTTGAAGGATAATCAACGATAAAATGTCCAAAAACAACGTATGCCTTTCTTATTCAGATCATGTCAAAGAAGCCTCTATGCACATTTGATTGATTGAAAGATACAGCATGGAAATAGTCCTTTCAGCTCACTGAGTCCATGCCAGCCATCGATCACCCATTCACACTAGTTCTATGTAATTCCACTTTTGCATCCACTCTCCACATACTGGGCGGGGGCAATTTTCAGAGGCCAATTAATCTACAAATTTACAGGTCTTTCGTATGTGGGAGGAAACCCGAGCACCTGGAGAAAACCCACGTGGTCACAGGGAGAAAGTGCAGGTTGATTCAGAAAGCACTCAAGCTCATGATTGAAGCCGGGTCTCTGACACTGTGAGGCAGCAGCTCGATTAGCCATGCCACCGTGCCACCCACCATTCGCAAGTCCCCAGTTTGACAATACTTTCTGAAAGCGGTGCCTTTGGCAACACGGCAATCTTCAGTGACCCACTGAAGGGATGGATTAAAGTTTATGTTTAAGTCTCCATGTTAAGATTTGAATTCATGTGGCGTGGGTGGAAGCCAGAGCACCCAGAGGAAAACCATGCGGTCACAGGGAGAACGTACAAACTCCACACAGACAGTATCAGGATTGAGCCCGGGTCTCTGGCGTTGTGAGGCAACAGCTCTTGTAGCTGTGCCACTGTGTCTTAATGCAAAAAAATGGATAGTATCGAAAACAGCAATTCACAATCGGAAGTATTCCTAGCCTAAGTTGAATCAGTTTTATGATATTTTGCCTTAAAAAAATAATTTGATATTCCAGATACTCATACATCCCACATATATCAGCACCAAATCCCTGATATAATGACACCAACTGTGCACTGTGGATGACTCGATTGTAATCATGTGCTGTCTTTCCGCTGACTGGTTACCACGCAACCAAACCTTTTCACTGTACCTTGGTACACGTGACAATAAGCTAAACTCAACTCAACATAAATGTACATTTCCATTGCATTTTAAATGAGCAGCCTACACATAAAATGTGGAAAGATCATCTCTTGTTCACTCACCTGGGACTGCCCGCCCCTTGGATGTGGCATACTGCCCGTCGTTGCTGGTTTGGACCAAGCCCATTGCTCCATATCCAAAATCCACACCTCATTACTCCTGAACAGAAAGGTCAACGCAGAACAGGTCAAGATGGAAATAAGCAGCAAGATTTTGAAATCATAAACCATGCAAATGATTTCTCACCCAACAACCTTTCTATCCAGGAAATCCCATCAGCAATAATAAACCTAGCCACAATTAATATAATTAGGCACTTCACATGAAGCAGCTCTATGAACTCCTGGGAATCAATTCAAGAGCAAATTTACTCATCGTTTTTAATAACAATATATCTGTGCAATATATCTGGTATGGGAGAAAAAAAAAATGTAGGACAAGCAATCTGAATGGTGGGGGTAACCTAAATAAGACCATAAAACACAGGGGCAGAATTAGGCCATTCAGCCCATCGAGTCTACTCCGGCATTCAATCATGGCTAATCTACTTTTCCCTCTCCACCCCATTCTCCTGCCTTCGCCCCATAACTTCTGACATTCTTACTAATCAAGAATATCCACTTTAAAAATAGCCAATGTCCTGGCCGCCACTGCTGTCGGTGGCAATGAATTCCACAGATTCACCACCCTCTGGGTAAAGAAATTCCTCCTCATCTCTATTCTAAAAGTACATCCTTTTAATCTGAGGTCGCGCCCTCTGGTTCTAAACTCTCCCATACAGGATCTCATTGCATTGCATAGTTCCCATCTAATTTACCAGCAAATGGATATGTATACATACATTTGTCGAGACCCTAATGACCCTCCAAATACAATCATTTTATCTCCTATTACAGAAGATGAATGGCCAGCCATTGGAGGGGGTCCGTGAGTTGTAACAATGCAGTTCCACCTTCAAGAGAGGAAAGAAGAAGAGATTTACACTGATGTAAATACTCACAATTCAGTTTGTGTTCTGGCATACAGAAAACCACATTTAAAAGATAAACATTACTTAAACGTAATTTCGCTTTAGTGCATCTCAGGGTTGCAGGCTGAAATGGTATTCAATGCACCTCGGCTAGGACAAAAACCAGTTTGGGTTTCACATATTAAGTTATTTCAGCTACAAAGCTTTAGGCAAAACTATGTCCCAACTCAGAATACACTCACTCCACCAACGTCTTGCTGACAAGATCTGTGTAGGAAGGAACTGCAGATTCTGGTTTCAACCGAAGATCGACACAAAATGCTGGAATAACTCAGCGGGACAGGGTCTCAACCCGAAACATCACCCATTCCTTCTCTCCAGAGATGCTGCATGCCCCACTGAGTTACTCCAGGTTTTTGTGTCTCTCTTTTGCTGACAAGATCTGCTGTGCATTTTACAATGACCTTACAGAAACTAAAATCTATTTTACTTTTCTTTAATGAAGAGGTGTTAATATAAGCATCTTGATAACAAAGCATCCTGGTAATAAATGGTGGTCATAAATTTAAATCTATAAAAATAACCCAAACTGTAATGAAATTTCCTGCAACTCCCTGATTTAGATAAATTTGGTATCTATGCGCTTAGGATTCCGAACACTGCATTATTTACTTTCTTCACCATTAAAATGTAGTTATGACATTAAAAGCCTTGTTCCACATGCTTAATCACCCAGGATGCAAGGTAGCACTAATTATTCTGCCGTTTAATGCATTCCAAGTAACAAATTCATCTTTACCCCCTGAGCATGTTTAACAGCAATCTTCCATTGGTTTGAGTTTGAGTTGGCACAATTATTAAATACAAGATTAAACACAAAACAGAATAAAGGAATTTGCCGGGAAAGTCAAAGTTTTCCATAGACATGCATGATGAGGGGTGCCCTGTGGTTACCCGATTATTAAATTTAAACAAATCAGTGCATTCTCTTAAACTGTACATTTGTTGCAATTCTCTCATTACATTCCAGTTTCGAACTAAATCAGAAATATTAAGCAATGATAAATTCTTTACCAGTTTTTGGAAGGTGAATAAGTATGTATTTCATCAAAAAATCTTTCAGGTTGATGTAGAGGGTAGGGGCTTGGCCTGGTCCAGCCTCCAAATAACACCAGAAGATCCTTGTACACAACTAACGTGGCTCCAGCCTTTGGAGAGGGATACGAACCTAGGGACATTGGGGTACACAAACAATTATGTTTCTGTGTAAAGCATCTTAGAAAATGTGAAATGAACACGCCTAAGCAACCAGGACTTCTCCAGCCCTCAGTTGCTCTTTAATGAATAGATTAATTGCTCATGGTCAACACCAGACCCCTCAAATGGAGAACATCGGAAAACTGGAGTAATTTTAACCTGGCATTGTTTCGCAAGCTAGAGTTCAAAGGCTAAAATTGAATGATATATATTTTTAATCTCCAGTGTTGGAATTACAGCTATTCCAACTGATTAGACCCTGTCTGGAGTTGCAACATTAAATTTGGGACATCACATTTCAGGAAAGAGATTCTGATCTTGAAAAGCGGCACGTCCTAATTTCCAGAATGACACTTGGGCTGTGGGGGTTAAATTGGTGGCAGATTTAATACATTTGCCTCACATGCCCTTGAGTTATAGAAGATCATAGGATGGTCTGTTTAAGATGATTAAGGACATGATATGATACGATGAGATAGAAATTACGTTCAAGTGCAAAGATCAAAGCATGGGAATGAAATCAAGATCAGATGCAGGCCATTGAACAGGGGCTGTGAGGAAACACTTTGGCACATACACGATGGGTGCGGTGCACACATGATGGCTTTCTGGAGAGAGTGTTTTGGAATTAGGTTTTAGATCTGATGGAATAGTGGAACAAATGAGAGCGCATCAATGGCTATCTTCTAATTCACCAAATAGATAAGATTCAATGGATGTGCGGAACAAAAAAGGTTGGAGAGAGAAGGCTAGATGCTGGGGGAGGACGCGGGGGGAAATGGTGCCGGTGAGCGGGCTGGGGTCTCACCTCCCATGCCCTCAGGGTGTTCTCAGGCAGGCTGCGGGAGATGCTCCAGCAGAGGCTATGCGTTCATGTGTCTAACTATCCTAACTATCCCTTAGTTTTGTTTAGTTTATTGTCACGTGTACCGAGTTTTGTTGCGCGCTAACCAGTCAGCAGAAAGACAATGCATATTACAATCAAGCCCTTTACAGTGTATAGATACATGATAAGGGAATAACGTTTAGTGCAAGGTAGAGCCAGTAAAGTCCAAACAAAGATAGTCTGACGGTCATCAATGAGGTAGATCGTGGTTCAGAACTGCTCTCTAGTTATGGTAGGATGATTCAGTTGCCTGATAACAGCTGGGAAGAGACTGTCCCTGAACCGCGAGGTGTGCAGGTTGGTAGGTTAGTGTAAGAGGCTGCTCTGGCAAACGCTGCAGCAGCCTGGAATCGGTTGTATCAGGCAGAGATCAGATCAAGAGGATCCAAGTGCATTGAATGCGGCCCGCAGTGGTGGAGGATACTGACAACATCACCAGGCCATCCCCTGCAGCTCCCACCCAGTGCTGCCACCAGGACAACAGGCCTTTAAGCCAAGTTAAAACTCACCATTTTTAAGAACTTTGAAACTTGAAGGATGCACGATGGCAGCAGAAATATGCGACTCTTATGTACTGCCTCAGTATAATGGACATACTTGTACTTAAGTATGATTGCACACTTGTATCGTAAGATTTTTACTGAATTGTATGCAAAAAAGGAATTTCACTGTTCCTAGGTATATGTGACATTAAAGTACCATTGATCCTTCAAACGATTGAGCTGGAGACATTCCAATCTATAATTCATGGCCTAATGCATTATCTAGCATTATTCCCAGAGACTGGAATAATTACAGTTTGGTATTTGTTCTGTGCCCAGTTAATTGGTATATTCCAAGAAGGATGGGGACTGAATTCAAGAGCAGGTAAAGAAATATCAGACTTGGATGAAAAGGAAAATTAACCTTGGTACCTGTCCAATATCTATTCAGCAACCGCTTAAAAAGTGTGTATCTTCGGTGAGGACTGAGACTGGATTGTTCGATGGTCAAATAACAAGTCAATATCCATTCACTCAAATCAAATTTTATATATAAGGGTGGCACGGTAGCACAGCGGTAGAGTTGCTGCTTTACAGCGAATGCAGCGCCGGAGACTCAGGTTCGATCCTGACTACGGGTGCTGCACTGTAAGGAGTTTGTACGTTCTCCCCGTGACCTGCGTGGGTTTACTCCGAGATCTTCGGTTTCCTCCCACACTCCAAAGACGTACAGGTATGTAGGTTAATTGGCTGGGTAAATGTAAAAATTGTCCCTAGTGGGTGTAGGATAATGTTAATGTACGGGGATCACTGGGCGGCACGGACTTGGAGGGCCGAAAAGGCCTGTTTCCGGCTGTATGTATATGATATGATGATATGATATCTTAACTGTAACAAGATACTGAACATATGCTGTCATGTCGAAGAAAAGTGTAAAGTAAATTTCAATTTAATAATTTTTTTAAACCCTCTAATTAATTGTGTTGTAATCCTCAAGGAATTTGGAGATAAATCAAGACACCGCTCAGAGCAATTAGGTTTTTTCCTACCGAATCCCTTAATTGTTTTAATCAACCCTAAAAATATAATATAAAGGAATAAAAGCTAAATTAGTTTAGTTTATTTCTTTACTGTCTTGTGTACCGAGAAACAATGGAAAGCTTTTGTTTGCATGCTATCCAGTCGCAAGAAAGACTATTCATGATTACAATCGAGTCGTACACATAATGCAAAAATCATAAATCACTTTGTGATATCCCAGCAAAGATTCAAAAATGTAAATTTTAATGGTCATTTAAAAATGTACTGACAATGCTAGTTTTCAACCCACAATAACAGTCAGATAAACTCCATTATCACTGTGCATATAAAGTCAAACTCATTCATTTCTATGTATTATTTGGGAAGTATCCATGGATAGATTGTTTCTGAAATTCAGCACTGGCCATCCCTTCACATGGAGTTTTTTTGCCTATTTGCTTTCCTGAACAAGCCAAGTCTGCCCCAAGATTGACTGATTCCATGGGTTCCAACCGCCCTGTGAGATGCCACCAAGTGTCCAGTCTTCATCCTGAACCTCAATCAGCGTGATAGTCAGTTTGGAAATGCAATTTGACTGATCAGGACCTCAACATATTCCCTCCCACCCCTCAACATCTGCACGCACACATGCAACGCACACACATGCGCAATGCGGCACGTGACACACACGCAACACATCGCACATACACACACAATGCACACACACACACAAACACACATACACTAGTGGAAACTCTGGCTAATATTTTATTGAAAGACACAGCATTGAAACAGGCGCTTTGGCCCAGAGTCCATTGGGATCATCGATTCACACTAGTTCTGTTATCCATCTATTGCATTTTAACCTACAAACCTGCTCTACGAGCTGCACCACTGTGTAGTCCCTTATTATTTACTGACCAAGCTCAGGAGGTGTTAGGACAAAAGCTACATTCAAGTTGCTGTCTGAAATCAGCTGTATAGATTATGGCCAAACAGGATCCCATTTAGTGCATCTCCCACGAGTCAATTCCAAAGATTCTTGGAACACTTCAGAAAAAAAAGCAGTGCAACAGCTATTCCACTCTGCAGTTGTTGCAACATTAACAAATAGCTTTTGTTTGACCACTCATTGTTTGATACTGATTGACACGAGCCACTGGGATTATTTGTTCTGCCTTAAAACCACTCAAACATCATCAATCTACGAGAAATGTATCCAATTCAGGTATCCCTGCTTGCTTGCGTTTGGCAGCCAAATTCAGTTTCTACGATCAATGTCATATTTCAGTTAGTTTGACATTGTTCACTGGTTCTAGACGTACGTACCTGAAGCCAGAGGTCGGATCCATTCTTTGCTATTGAGGTCAAGCCGCCAGAGGTCATTGAATGCTGCATTACAACTGCTTTGAGTGCAACCCCCAAAGACGTACATCGACTGATTGGCATCATAGTAACAAGCACCTGGAATTAAAGACATTGAACAGTGTTTGACATGAGTTCAGTGTGGAGAGGCTGGGGAGGGGGAGGAATAGAGGAGAATCAATTTTCCTGAAAAACTGCTAAAATGTCACACTGTCTTAATGATATTCTATCGCTACACTGAATTCCAGTAAACAGGACTCCAACATTGTACTTACAATCAGATATAGAAATGTGTTTATCATCAATGCTGCTGCTAAATTCAAGCTTAGAATAAGATATTTAAACAAGTATGCTTCTACACATCGACAAGTTATTGACAGTTGTACATTCCATGTCAAATTAGAGGCAATTAATAATGAAAACCTGGGCCAGGGACACTGCAATGCCACTATCTGGGAGAAAGGTATGGTGTATAGCCTACAATTGTGCAGTAAATAATATATACTAAAGAGAAAAATACCAAAAATAATAAAATCAGAACTTGAAAATAGGGATAAATTTGTTAGTACCTTGTGGTCCAATGATCCCATTTTTAAAAATAAAAACAGAAAATGCTTAAAAAAACACTCAGCAGGTCAGGGAGCACCTGTGGAGGGGGAACACAGTTAATGTTTCTTGTCTTTGACTGTCTGAACATTTCCAGCATTTTCTGTTTTTATTTCACATTTCCAGCATCTGCAGTTTTCTTTTTATTACTAGCATCGATCGTTTAAACTCACTTCACTTACAGGCAACCCTAGTTTGCGATTTCCCAAATGAAGTTCCATATTTGCAAAGATTTCTATTCAATGCTAAAGATAGACACTAAATGCTGAAATAACTCAGCGGGTCAGGCAGCATCTCTGGAGCAAAGGAAGAGGTGACGTTTTGGGTCGAGACCCTTTTGTGTCTATCTTCGGTGTAAACCAGCATCTGCAGTTCCTTCTTACACTTATTAAATGCTAAGTACCTCATACTTCAAATAAGATCATTCCATGACCACACAGGTACCCTGGACTTGCCTATTAATTGCTTTATGGTATTTACAAAACATAACATACCTATTAGTTGTGAAAAAGTGCCCGGAAAATACATATATTTACAGATCAGTACTCCTTTCACAAAAATTATGGTATTTGCAGCTTGTTATTTTAACTCAGAAAACAAGGCCACAAGGACTTACCACTAAAGCATGTCATGGGAAAATATTGCATGATTTAAATGCAGGTGCATCACCTGCAATAGATGGTATCCACCAATATCAATGCAAAATTCTTCTGAATGATAGAAATCAGATATAAAAACAGAACACACGGGAAACATGTCAGATCAGGCAGCATCAAGAAAAAGAAAAACAACGTCAACATTTCAGGTCAATGATTTTCCATCAGTTCTCATGAAAGGGCATCGATCTGAAATGCCTTCTCCTGAATTTCCTCTCTCCTAAGCACTGGCCGTCCCTGGGTTACAAATGGGTTCTATTTTTGCAGACATCCATCAGTCAATTTTGTCAGAAAATACTCAAAAATCATTCGAGAGGGTAACAGTACCTCCACAGTATTGTAACGAATGACATCAAGAGCAAACGAGGCTGATAGGAAAGAAGATACGAAAAGTAGAGTGTTTTGCCATGCATATGTCCATTAGACCTTTGCATTTAATATTATGGCAGCTTGTTCGCATGTATGGGTGCCAGTGAGTCGGGCATTCATAACCGGGGAACAGTCTGAGCTCGGAAAAATACTTCAGGAAAGATTGTGCAATGCTGAACTTTTATTTGGAGATTATAGTTCCTTGATCAAAGTTTGTGCTAAGCTCGAAATTTATTCATATTCATATCACGCCAAGACTCCATCAATATTAACGTCATCCAAAGATTGCAGCAGTCAACGTAAACCTAAAAAGTGGACAAACAATGTCTCAAGTATATTGGAATTATTTAATTGAACTGAAAATCAAACTGGTTAAATGAGATCATCGCATTGGATGTCATCTTCTAGTACTGTCTGAATACATCCCATTGATAAGGATCATTAAAACGTTGAAACTCTCCAATTGGAAAAACGATGAATGGAACCAATGCTGACTAATTAATTAATGTGCAGCCACAGGAATTTGCTGTGGGGTTTTCCTCTTCATGGTGTACCATTGAAATAAATGATGATGTAATGGCATATGGCTAGTTGCTCAAGTGATGAGCATGAAGAATTAACAGTATTGATGGAGACTTGGCGTGAAAACGCCAAGGTTAGAACGAACGTTGATCAAGGAACCATAATCTCCTAATAAAAGTTAGAATCAATAGCAAAAAAGAACTTGGAAATGTTTCCGACTTACAGGAGACAAAACACAGAGGATAAACTGATACTTAAGGGTTTCTCAAGGCTACAAGCACCTTTGCCTTTTTTAACTTCTCTGAGTCAGTTTCTTATGTGAGGAAAGTATTAAAATGATGAGGACCACAGAAGCACATTTCCCTAGTTGCTCAAATGAGGCAAAAGAACTGTTGGAACATACTAACTTTTTTTATGTTTCACTGGATATTTTCAAACAAACGTTAAATAAACCTAAGATAGAGACAAAATGCTGGAGTAACTCAGTGGGACAGGCAGCATCTCAGGAGAGAAGGAATGGTGAAGTTTTGGGTCACGACCCTGCTTCAGAGTGAGAGTCAGGGGAGAGCAAAACGGGAGATTATGGAAGGGCAAGGTGTGAAAAACGAGAGATCAAAGGGGACGTAGTTCAAAGAAAATGTAGAATCGATCATTGTTAGCTGGGGGAAGGTGACAAAGAGGCATACAACGTGAAATTTAATCAGGAGGGTGACAAATTGTCAGACAACTAGGATGGGGGAGGGATGGCAAGAGAGACGGTCACTTGAAGTTAGAGAAGTCAATATTTATTTCGCTGGGTTGTAAGCTGCCCAAGCGAAATTTGGAATAAAAAAACAAAATGGTTGGAGTCTACATTCTATCATTGTAAATCAGAAAAAATAAAAATCCTGGCGAAGGGGACTCAAAAATCATCTTGTGCCTCTACTTCACTGAAGGTAGTAACTATCGTGCAGAAGTAGTTACCACCAGATATCTCATCCAACACTGACCCTCTTCAATTTTGAAGATAGGCAGGGCAGTCAATCCTCATGCTGCCTTCGCAAGAGCCCAATTCTAGGGTCGCCAACTGTCCCGTATTAGCCGGGACATCCCGTATTTTGGGCTAAATTGGTTTGTCCCGTATGGGACCGCCCTTGACACTGTATTAGTAGGGTTGCCAACTTCCTCACTCCCAAAGAAGGGACAAAGGGTGATGTCACCGCCCCGCTCCCCACGTGACCTCACCCAGCCAGCGGCCACGTGCTACCGCTCTACCATTGGCGGCCGCCCGGCCCGGGAGCACGTGGCCGGGTGAGGTCACGTGGGGAGCGGGGCGATGACGTCACCCTTTGTCCCTTCTTTGGGAGTGAGGAAGTTGGCAAACCTACCCAATTCCCAGCATGAGCAACTAAATGGGAATCACAACCCAACCTTTCCTCCCCATTACTCTGGGTGACTCAGGCCTATATTTATGCTCAAACCTTCAATTTGTTTGAGATAATTTCAAACAGCACATACGCAGAATGAAGCTACGGATTAATGAATTTACAGGACAAAGCCATTCCATTAGTCAAGAACAGATGGCAGCATCTTAGTTACCTTGATTGGTTGTAGATTAATGTCTTATTAATGTCTCAGGAGAGAAGGAATGGTGACGTTTTGGGGCACGACCCTGCTTCAGAGTGAGAGTCAGGGGAGAGGGAAATGGGAGGTATGGAAAGGCAAGGTGTGAAAAACAAGAGATCAAAGGGGACGTAGTTCAAAGAAAATGTAGAATCGATCATTGTTAGCTGGGGAAGGTGACAAAGAGGCATACAACGTGAAATTTAATCAGGTGGGTGGCAGACTGGTCAGACAACTAGGATAGGGGAGGGATGGCAAGAGAGAGGGCCACTTGAAGTTAGAGAAGTCGATATTTATTTCGCTGGGTTGTAAGCTGCCCAAGCGAAATTTGGAATAAAAAACAAAATGGTTGGAGTCTACATTCTATCATTGTAAATCAGAAAAAATAAAAATCCTGGCGAAGGGGACTCAAAAATCATCTTGTGCCTCTACTTCACTGAAGGTAGTAACTATCATGCAGAAGTGGTTACCACCAAATATCTCACCCAACACTGACCCTCTTCAATTTTGAGATCCCATGATAGGCAGGGCAGTCAATCCTCATGCTGCCTTCGCAAGAGCCCAATTCTAGGGTCGCCAACTGTTCCGTATTAGCCGGGACATCCCGTATTTGGGCTAAATTGGTTTGTCCCGTACGGGACCTCCCTTGACACAGTATTAGTAGGGTTGCCAACTTCCTCACTCCCAAAGAAGGGACAAATGGTGACATCACCGCCCCGCTCCCCACGTGACCTCACCCAGCCAGCGGCCATGTGCTCCCGCTCCACCAATGGCGGCCGCCCGTGCCGGGAGCACGTGGCCGCTGGCTGGGTGAGGTCACGTGGGGCGCGGGCGGTGATGTCACACTTTGTCCCTTCTTTGGGAGTGAGGAAGTTGGCAAACCTACCCAATTCCCAGCATGAGCAACTAGATGGGAATCACAACCCACCCGTTCCTCTCCATTAGTCCGGGTGACTCAGGCCTATATATATGCTCAAACCTTCACTTTGTTTGAGATAATTTCAAACAGCACATACGCAGAATGAAGCTACGGATTAATGAATTTACAGGACAAAGCCATTCCATTAGTCATGAACAGATGGCAGCATCTTAGTTACCTTGATTGGTTGTAGATTGATGTCTTATTTCAGTGATCTGTACACAAAAATCTAGGCTGACACTTCCTAAGTGAAATGAGTGGCTATTACACTCAGGGGTGGTGCCTTTTGGATGAGATATTAAATCTAGGCCTCATCTGCCTTTATTGCAAGGGAGTTATCTGATATGTCCAAGACACCTTCTTAAAACAGATTATTTGGTCATTACCCTCTGGTCGTGGGAACATGCGATGCACAAACTAGCAGCCTATTTCATACATCATTATAGTGATTACAGTTCAGAAGTACATCAATAACTGTGTACTTCAATCGAATGCAAATTCCCTATCAATACAGGTCCACTAACGATTTTCCAGCAACTGGTGGTCTGGCACTTCCTTTAATCCGGTCCTTGGAATCTCTCCCCCACCCCCAGAAGTCCCCCCAAAAATGTGGTGCCTAAGCCTGGTAAGGGGGCTGATCTCAACCTCACCCGGATTCCCGCAGCCGGGTCAAATGGGCCCCCAGCGGCCGAGGCTTTGGAACTCTGGCCCCGCCTGACCCGGCAGATCCGTACCCAAAACCAACTTCCAAGGCCAGCTTTGAGGGCCGGAATCTCGGCCCCTGGGCAGGGGCCCCAGACCGCTTCAGTACCAATGGAGTCCTCTCGCAGGCTGTGACCTCTATTGGTCCAGTAAAACGGATAATCCAGAAAGCCTTTGGAACCAAAGTGGTGCAAAATCAGTGGTGCACCTGGAGTATCGTCCATGTACATCACTTTACAGATAAGGATGACCAGACACGAACGGACAGCAGTGACACTTTGCATTGTCGAATAAACTGCTGACATTCACCATGTTGAAAAATACAAGACATTAAAGATATTATGGGCTACCATCTCCTGCAAGTCAAAGTCAAGAATCAACACCCACAGAACCAATCCCAGCAGTAGTTAGCATTTTGGAGGCACAAGAGGGACGTGTAGAGATACAAATGAGGAGGGCACAACTATTCTTGAAAAATCTTCAATAACAATTCCTAACGATCAGAGATGAATGTCTTTTAAGGGAATCTTTTATCTCTGGGTTAGTATAGTTGATGATGCCATGCTGGTCTTCCTCAGAACACTGAGAAAATTCGGCATTTCTCCAATCACTCGAACCAATTCCTACAGATGCACCACAGAAAGCAATTCTATTGGAATGCATCATAACTTGGTTTGGTAACTGCTTTGCCCAAGGCCGCAATAAATTACAGAGGGTTGTGGACACAACCTAGACCATCACACAGACAAGACTCCCAACCCCATCCCTCCCATTGTCTCCATCCACACTTCACGCTGCCTCAGGAAAGCAGCCAACATAATCAAGGACTTTTTTCACCCCGGTCATTCCGTCTTCTCCATCAGGCAGAAGATACAAGAGCTTGAAAACATGTACCACCAAATTCAAGAACAGTTTCTTTCTTACTGTTATCACTCTTAAACAGACTTCTCATAAAACAACGATATATTCCACAATCTATCTCATTGATAACCTGCATTTTCTTTGTAGCTGTAACACTATCCTGTTACTTTCTCTTTTGCAATACCTGTTGTACTCATGTTTGGTATGATTTACCTGGATACAGGTAAAACAAAGTGTTTCCACGCCACACCTGACAATAATAAATCAATCCCAATAAAAACCAAGTATTCTTTGAAATAATTTATTCTTTCCCATTTTACATACCCAAAACTCCATTCAAAATATCTCCCACGTGATAATTCTACATCTTCGCACAAACTTGTTGGGTTTGCTGTCTGTACACAACAAGCTCCAGTTCAATCAACAAACCCAATACAATCAGGGCACAAAAGACTGCAGATGCCGGAATCATGAGCAAAATATAAAATGCTGGGAGAACTCAGCGGGTTAGGCAGCATCTGTGATGGAAATTGTGTGGCTCTGCAACACACGTCAATGGTTATAGTTTTGCCAAGTGTCTCCAAGTCTAATGAAGGGTTCCGACCCAAAACGTCATCTGTCCTTTTCACTCCATAGATGTTGCCAGGCCTGCTGAGTCACTCCAGCACTTTGTATTTTGCACACAAATACAATCACTACTTTAATAAACGCCATCTACCCAGGCCAAAGCAATGGTATTGTGAGATTCTACTTACTGTGTGAGAAGCGCTGGGTAATCGGAGTCCCAGGATATGGATAGGTTCGGCTCTCCCACTGAATATATCCTCCCTGAACAGCTTTTATAAAACCATGATAACATTGGTGAGCCACACCTGGGAGTTAAAGAGACACAGAAGCTTAGTGGCCTTTTTAATGCCAGGTAATGAATAAATTTAATGAATAAATGTTGCTACTTGCCATCCCACCCCCTCGTTTCCCGTGAGAACTTCATTATCAACTACCCACAAACTTTAGAACTATTACCAATTTATGAAGTTGCATATTGCGTGGAAATTTTATTTTTTGATTCAGTCTACTTTCTGAAGATGCAACTAGAATTCGACAGACAAGATTTAGAAAAATCAATAAAATATTAGATTGCAAAGAAAGATCAAGGAAAAGCTACAAAACTGAACAATGTAAGTGGGTTAACAAGGGGGGGCTTCCACTCACTGCACTCTCACTGTACACCTGTCCTCTGATGTCCACCGTCTTTCAGTATCTCCATCTCCGAAATCCCTTCAGTTTCCAACCTGCTCCCACCCCTCCACTTCTCCCATTTACCTTCAGCGGGTATGAAGGAGAGACAATCATAAAGATGTTGCAGGCAAAAATATCTGTCTGTGATTATGGTGTGAGCAGATACACGCATACAGGAAGAGTGGCATCCATGCATCACAGCCTGGTTTCCACCATCTTATGCCTCCTTACCTTTAAACTAGAACGTTCTATCATGATAGCATGGTGCAACAATCACCCCTTGTTCACTGAGATCGCCTGGAGCATAAAGATCAACATGGACCACAGCAATAGGTCAGAAATATTGCAAAACCATTATGTCCCAGGAACTCAAGACATCTCAACATTGATATTACTGGCCTGAGTGAGGCCCAACGAGCTGGAGAAGGCCAGCAGGAGGAACAAGATGGCAAATACATCAGCTGGCAGAGCAAACTGGAAGATGAATGTTGTCTTCATGTGGGTGGCACAGTAGACTTGCTGCCTTACAGTGCCAGAGACTTGGGTTTGATCCCGACTATGGGTGCTATCTATAACGGAGTTTGTACGTTCTCCCTGTGACTGTGTGGGTTTTCTCTGGATGCCCCGGTTTCCTAATCTGGGAAAGGGAGAGCATCTGAGGATACCAGAGGTGCCACAAACATGGCCATTTTCAATAGTTATCTGATTCCAGCAATGACAGAATCTCCCCTTAATCTATCATAGTGAAAGTTAGCACGGAAATCCTTCTCAACCACTTTCTTCCAGTGACTGAAGAGCATCTTGCATTGTTGCAATGCCACTTCTGTCCATTGAAAGCACATTAGATACAATTTCCATCACCGTACAAACGCAAGAACAAAATAGGGAGCTGCATCCATAGTTGAAATTCAAAGTTTTGTGACTTCAAAAAAAGCTTTCAAATCATGCCCCCGAGCAAATGTGTGGAGAGTTCTTCTCATATTTGGCCCAAATCTTCCATCAATACCTTCTATCCACTTCATGCCATCTGTGAATTTCACCAACAGAGGCACCATGGGCACGGACAGTACAGAGGCGCAGGGGTAGAGTTGCTGCCTGACAGCACCAGAGGTCTGGGTTCGATTCTGACTATGGGTGCTGACTGTATGGAGTTTGTGTGTTCCCTCTGTGACCGCGTGAGTTTCCTCCCACATTCCAAAGATGTGCAGGTATGTAAGTTGAATTGGCCTCTGTAAATTGCCCCTAGTGCGTCGGATAGAACTAGTGTGCGGGGTGATCGCTGGTCAGCGTGGACTCGGTGGGCCAAAGGGCCTGTTTACACGCTGTACCCCTAAACTAAACTATCTCTGTACAAACTGGGTTCAAGAGAAGCTGTGTCATTACAAAAATCTTCTTCTCAATCTTTCTGCAATATTTCACCTCAACAAGCTCGCCACTAGAATTAATCTACAGGACAAGAGGGAATCTGCTCATTCTTCATTGCCCCCATTCCAGGCCCAAGATCAGCCTAACCACAGTCCTGTTTACAGTATACAGATGGCGCTAACTTACTTGCATACCAAGTTCCAAACCATCACCGATTTCGTCACTGAAACATTTGACAGGATAGCCACAATCAAAACTTCAGCCTAATACCGCTCCCTGACAGTCCATGCTACGATCCCGTGGAACATGCGTCAATTCCCATATCTTGGAGCCATATCTCAACGAGTGCAAACATCAATGATAAAATCCATAACTGCCTCCAATGTACAAACACAGCACGTGTCCAGCTGACAAAGTGTTTCAAGAGAAAAGGCACCAAACACATGGTCCACAGAGCAGTGGCAATCTATATCCTCCTCTACGCATTGGGAGATGTAGACTAGAGAAGTGCCATTATAAATTGCCTTAGCAAAATCAAATTCACTGTCAGGATTGACAGACTAATGTCAGCATCCTTTCTCAACTAATTCCGAGGTGCAGGCCACAACATCTGCAAGCCAGGGTCTCGCTTTTTCAACCCCCCCCCCTTCATTACCTAGACATCACCCTCCCCCAACTTCATCACTCACACTCCTACCAACCTTTATGTCTATCTTGGGCTTCTTCTTCCTTGGTTCACCTTTCCTATCATCTCTCCCATCTGCCCATCACCACTTCCCTACCCACTCATCTTGCCCCTGCCATCACCTACCATTTTCCGTCTAACCTCACCCTCTTATTTCTATATACTGGCTATCTTCCCTCTACACGCTTCGTCTTGAAGCAGGGAATCAACCCAAAAACATTGACCCTCCTTTTGCCTCCACAGATGTTGCTTGATCGCTGAATTGTTCCAGCGGTTTCGTTTTGCTATAGTTCCAGCATATGTAGACTCTTGTTCCTCCATGCCATATGTGTTCACCATCCTATCTACCTGTGTTGTCACTTGCAGGTAAACTATGGTCTTGAACCCAATGATATCCTCTGTTCAGCAACATTCCTTATCGCCCTACCATTTACTGTAAGTGCCCTACCCTAATTTGAATTTCCAAAACGCATCGTTCCACACTTGCCGAGATTAATTTCCACCTGCCAATGCTCTGCCTAATTTGCACTAGATTTATATCCTGCTGCAACTTTGGAAATATTTCTTGCTGTTCATAACACCATCAATTTTAATGCCTTGGTAAACTTACTAATCATAGCTCTGATGGGAACAATCACAGAATAAATAACCAAATCAATCTACCCACCAGAACCATTGAGAGGTTCTGCAGATACTGAATAGGGCTCATTAGTTACCTCAGAATTCACAGAACTGTAACGAAAACAAGCCACTCCCAAAGGACTGCACATGAAGACAACTCTTGCGCAGTGAAGCATCGGACAAACTTCCCCGTAAACGTTCAATACAGCACGGAGACTGACACAAATCTACTGTAGACGTTTAATATTGGAGGGAAATTTCAGTGCTCATAATGGATGATTTACAATCTCTTGACTCCCAACAAATTGCATGGATCAAATGAAAAGGTTCACAGACTTGGGGTCTACACCACATTACTTTTTTAAAAAGATATTGCTATGAATAAATTCGTTAGTGTTGTGCAGACAATGACACAAAGGATATTGAGATAAAGATCAGGAAATCGTGAAAAGGAAAAGGTGGAGTAACTCAAAAAACAGTTATATTATGGAAAATGATATAATTAGGGTGTTGCAAACAGGTCCAAGAAATTATGTTATTTTTGGAAACAGTTTATAGTGGAAAAAGTACTGCCTGTCT
Organism: Rhinoraja longicauda; assembly: GCF_053455715.1. Classification (NCBI taxonomy): domain Eukaryota; kingdom Metazoa; phylum Chordata; class Chondrichthyes; order Rajiformes; family Arhynchobatidae; genus Rhinoraja; species Rhinoraja longicauda. The sequence continues at coordinate 26,501,512 of NC_135982.1, read as the reverse complement.
ATCAACAAGGAGCTAGTTTATTGATGCACTTGGCCTTTGCTTGTTCATAGAAATGCCATGCTCCTAGTCACCTCAAGTTCAATCTCTTGTCTCTTACTTCACTTATAAATTATAAACATTTTGATCTTACTCCCAAATATTTGTCTCACTCCAAACTTTTATTCTGAACCATGTTCCATACCTTTAATGAGTCGATACCACTGTTTACAAACAAGAGCAGCTGTTTTGTGCTCTTGATAGGGTGATAAAAAGGACAAGATGTATTCCAGCACCTCCTCAGGCAATTCCAGCATTGACCGGTTATGCCTCATTTCTTCAACTTCCAGTTCGACGTGAGCTTCTTCGTCTTGCTCCATGGGCCCATCCAATACTTCTTCTGTATCCATGGCAATAAAACTGTCATCCTCACTGTCCGATGAACTGGCCATTGCATGCCACTCTGGATTGTAAATGAGAGAGAAATGTAGGGTTGAAAACATTAACTGTCAGAAACAGTAAGCACCCTTGCACAAAAGACTAAATAATGAAGTACTCAATGTTAATACCAATGAAATCAACCAGATGCTGGTAAATATAACTATTGTGAGGTCCAAGATCAGACTCCATCTACCTTTTCTCCTGCTTCTTCAGAGTCTTGAGCACTGCCGGCTATATCTGGAAGACTTTATCTCCCCATAGTTCACAAGTCATCACTGCAAGGTTAAAAACCTCACATCTCAGACTACTATAACTTTCCTCCTTGAAATTTAATGTTCATAAGTGATGGGAACAGAATTAGACCATTTGGCTCAAGTCCACTCTGCCATTTAATCATGGCTGATCTATCTTTCCATCTTCACCCCATTCTCCTGCCTTCTCTCCATAACCTCTGACACACATATTAATCAAGAAGTCAAAATGATCAAGTGGTCAAAATTTAACAAGACCTAACTCTTCTCTTGCACCTGTATTATCATTAGTCTGTGGTCTGATGGAGAGGAGGAGGAAGTCTGAAGAAGGGTCTCGACCCTAAACGTCAGCCATTCCTTCTCTCCAGACATGCTGCCAGACCCGCTGAGTTACTCCAGCATTTTGTGTCTACCTTGTGGTTTGATGGAGTCAGTAATCTAATATGTCATTGGAGCTCACAACTGACCCACTTCCTGGAATCATGCAATTGTTGGCTGATGAGAGTAGTCATAGAATGATAAGAGTCAGACAGCATGGAAACAGGCCCTTCGGCCCAACATGCCCATTCCACCAAGATGATCCATCTACACTAGTCCCACCTGCCTGCGTTTGGCCCATATCTCTAAAACTTTCCTATCCCTGTACATGTCCACATGTCCTTTTGCAAAAATGGAAAAGTAAAGAGCAGGACAAACAAAAAGATTGGAAATGAAGCCAAAACACCCAGGTTCTTGCACATCTTGCCTATCTATGCAACACAACCAGGTATCAAATCATCCGACTTGGCCATTAACCCTTGGAGGAAAACCTCATGGCTGTGAAATTTTGTGAGGTGCATTCTGCATTTGGTTTATGATCCCTTCATTATCTGCAACTCAGCATTTAGATCTACTTTGAAAAACACAATGCATCCACATTATGGAGTAATAAACTGCAATTAAAATATTACTGTAAAGTTGTAATAAACAATTTGAGCGATGCCTCAAAATCAAATCAGGTTCTTTTACTGCTGACATCCATGCATTTTCTCTCTTTCTGGGAAAGGTAGAAGGTACACCAGTTTAGGGAAGACAGAAGCAGTCTTACAGAAACCGGCACATCAGGAAACAGTCATAGGCACACCAGGAAAAAGTCACACACAACAGTGACATATCTGACAGTAATCACCAGTATTGTACACTAGTCCAGTACCATGTTTAAAATGCTCGGTCATCACACAGCCATTGTTCAGAAAAATGAAACACATCACCGCAGTGATGGATCCTTTCACACGTTACAGCGACGGCAACATAGAAAGCATGTCTACCTTTGTAACAAACTCCACATTTGGTAAGTCAACACAGCAACATTTCCCAGGCTTACATAGTATGACCAGAAATCAAAAGGTTGTGTATGAAATCTCACAATTCCTATGACCGACTGGATGAAAGAAATGTTGTTACCCTGCCAAGGAGGGAATGAGTCAACCAAAAGCTACACACAAACCAGAAGTATAAGCAAGCATTTCAAAAAGAACCAAATCTCCCCACAGCCCTGCAGATGACGATGCTGTGTTTAAAGTTAGGTTTGCAGTTTGAATCCAAATTCCCAGAATGAGAACTTAAGAAATAAGCAAGAATAGGCCATTTGCCCCCTTGTCTGCTCAACCTTCCTAATAAGATCATGGCTGATCTTTTATATCAGCACCACCTTCTTGTAGTGACCCAAATTCCCTCGATTCCCTTAATATCTAAAAATTGTATCGATCATGTATCTTGAGCATATTCGCAATTGAGCCTCACAGCAAGAGAAGTTCCATAGATTCACTACCATCAAGATGAAGAAATTCTTCCCATGTCTGTCCTGAATGGCCAACATCTTATTTTTAAATTATAATCCCTGCTTCTGGACACCCCTTCCAAAGAAAACTTTAACTCTGCTTGTACCCTTTCTTGTCCCTTAAGAGTTCCATATGTCTCAATGAAATCACTTCTCATTTTATAACTTTGGAAGAATAAAACCTTGCCTGCTTACTCACCTGAGATGACAAAGTCACCATTCCATAAATCAATCCAGTGAACTTTACTGCACTCTCAAACACAAGCACACCCTCCCTCAGGTAGGGAAATAGCAAACAAAACCAATATTTCAGATGATGTCTGACCGATTTGAGCAAGAGGTCTTTTGCACTTTCGCAATAAAAGTCAACTTAACATTTGCTTTCCCAAGATGGACACAAAGTGCTGGAGTAACTCAGCGGGTCAGGCAGCATCTCTGGAGAAAAAGGATGGGGGGGGGGGGGGGGCAAGGAGCTGGAGGTGAGAAAAGACCAGGAGCAGTCAAGGTCAGCCACAAATAACTTCAGCCAGGGTGGTTAGGGAAGGTGTGATCTCACAAGGGAAACAATGTAGAGAACTGTGGAACTGGTAAAAACGACTAGGGTGCAGGAAGGGGGCAGGGGGGGAGAGAGTAGTCCAACACTCGATCCATTTTCTTTCCTAATTCTTTACAGAATCCCCATTTAACTTCCAGCAATTCATGTTCTAAGATACCCAGGTCCTCCTGCATAACCACACCTTTCCTCTCTCAAAAAAATATGTAAGGAAGAAAATACAACTTTCATTTTATGTTATACTGTTAAATTCCTGAATTTAATAAAAGTCCCACAGCAATCTCATTTCTTTTCTAATTTTAGTGAATGTAAAACCATGAATGGTAGTCTACACTGCCCATTAGATACATTCCTTCCATAACCACATGATCAGGCTCATGTCCAAAACTTCAAAGGATTGATGGGTGAATTGGCCACTGTAAAATGCCTGCGTAGATAAGTTGTGGGTAAATTTAGTAGTCGAGTGGTGGTGGGGGGAGGGGGATGTGGGGAGAATACAATGGGATTGGAAAGGTTTAGTGTACAAATGAGTGCTTGATCATTGATGTACGACTGTGTTAAAAGGTCTGTTTCCATTCTTCAACAGTCTGACTCCATTACTGTTATTTATCATCATTACCATTCTAGCCCAGCCAATTCTACTGATGACATTGTGTCAATAGAAACCAGAGGGATCAATGGATCTCTTAATGGAATGTCTGACTGCATGTTGCACCTATCCGTATATTTTACAAGCAACTTGGTGAGAAACTTTTGATGGATTGTCTTTGTTCCTCTGTTTAGTTTTAATTACAGGGGTTCTTCCATCACACAGACCAGACTCCCCACCAAAAACTCCATCAACACTTCACACTGTCTCAGAAAAACAACCAACTTCATCAAAGACTTGTCCCATCCCGGTCACTCCTTCTCTCTGCTCCCGTCCGGCAGAAAATCCAGAAGTTTGAAAGCACGCACTGCCAGACTCAGGAATAGCTGTGTCTCCTCTGTTATCAGGCTTCTGAACCGTCCTTCCACAAACTAGGGTATTGTCCAATTCACCTCGACCCCATTGAGGAAACTGTACTTTATCGAGAAAACTGATGCGCCACAATGCTGAGAACTATATTCTGCACTCTGTATGTTTCCCTTTGCGCTGTCTATTGTACTTGAGGTTGATTTGATTGTACTTTTATGTACATTATATCTGATTGGATTGGATAGCATGTAAAACAAAGCTTTTCAAAGTACCGTGGTAAACTTAAACTTCAGAGGAAATGTTGGATCCCTTCAAATGAGCATTGCAGTTAAAAACCTACCGCAACTTTCCAATCAAACAAAAATTCCAACAGTTTGTATGGGTTTGTGCTTGCAGAATAACATGAAGTCACAAAAGGGGGAGTGGGTGATACATTCCTTCAAGCTTTTCCTGCCATTGAATTGTGGCCAATTTGTACTTCAACTCATTTACCTATTCACATTCCATGTTCTTTGAAAGGCCACCTAACAATAACCTAAACCTTCAATTGGTCTAACACATTCAGAGCATTTTTTGGCAGTGTGATGTGATGGGAGGGGAGAGAAATACGATACCAGACTTCCAGTATCCTTTGGCGAGGGGAAAAAAAACTTCCTGATTTCATCCCTAAATGGCCACACTCTAATTTTATTATTCCCTCTGTTCTGCATTCCTCTGCCAGAGAAAACAGTTTCACTGTATCTGCTCCGTTTTAATGTTTTAAATACGTCAATTGGTTCACCTCTCAACTTTCTAAGCTCAAGGGATTAGCAAGTTTACATGAAATATTTCCATTTAAATCCTGGCATAATTCTGGTGAATCCGTAATGTATTCTTTTCAATACCAATTATATCTTTTGGGGGTTCTGTAGCCAAAATTGAACACAGAAAACCGGATGAGATCCAACAAAGGTTCCCAGTAACCGAGGATTGGATCCACATTTCTGAACTCCAATCCTTTTGAAATGAAGGATAATATTTCATTATCCTTTTAGTTATTTTGGAAACTGAAGCTTCCAGTGACAGGACAAGGCACCAGGTGACGTGATATTACAGAATATACTACTAAGTGCCAACTATCTTGATTTCTAATGCGCAGTACAACTTATTTATTTTCTACCCAATTCAGCACACTAAACATTATCCAGAGACTGAGGGAGATTTCTGGAGAACATGGATAGGCGTCATTTTGGGTTGTGACACCTTCTTCAGTTTGAACCCCAAAACATCGCCTATCCATGTCCTTCACAGATGCTGTCTGACCTGCTGAGTTACTCCAGCGTTTTGTGCTCTACACAAGACTCCAGCATATGCAGTTCCTTCTGTAACCAAAATATCACTCTTGTTTTACAAACTTGAAAAGCATGTTGGAAAACCCCATTTGGAATTGGCAGTGGAAACAAGAAACTGCAGATGCTGGTTTACCAAGGAAAGACACAAAGTGCTGGAGTAACTCAAATCAATTTGAAGGGTCCCAACCCGAAAAGTCACTTATCCATGTTCTCCAGGGATGCTGCCTGACCCGTTGAGATACTCCAGCACTTTGTATCTTTCCTTGGGAAATAGCTGAATAATTTTCATAATTTAAATGAACAATGTAAACACTTACATGCACTTTGTTACCATTGTAACAATTCTGCAAAATATAGGTAGTTTCATAATAACCAACTGAACTACAATTTTTTTGCAAATCTTACAAAACTTATTGTAGAGCAGCCCATTAGAAGATAATTTCTATTAAACAAGAATGATCAGTTTCTTTGCTAATACTCATATGATTTGACCACTTATATCTTTTAAGGTTAAACTGAAAAGGTGTCCTCATCACCCTATATAATTCATAAACAAACTGGACCAAAGTAGAGTCTCAACATTGCCTATCACTTGACAATTTCTCAATGTAATGCTCTGTACATAGCGAAGAAAAACTGATAATATCCCACAGATATGGGCCAAATGCAGGCAAATGCAACGGGCTTAGATGGGACACCTTGGCCGGCATGAACGAGTTAGGCCAAAGGGCCTGTTTCCAACACACCTTCTCTGCCA